>NC_143040.1:1340000-1362500 GCF_057628025.1 Oncorhynchus mykiss
AAAACAGGTGCTTCCACATATTGAAAGCAGGTGTGGTTCCTGAGTTAATTAAGCAAATAACATCCCATCATGCTTAGGGGTCATGTATTAAAATTCTCCCAGTTGTCTATTATTTAGGCTATACCCTGGCTGGAAGAAGAGATCTCAGTGGCTTTGGAAAAAGGGCCCTCAAAGGAGCACAGGGGGTTTAAAGGGTGTGTGTGTGTGTGTGTGTGTGTGTGTGTGTGTGTGTGTGTGTGTGTGTGTGTGTGTGTGTGTGTGTGTGTGTGTGTGTGTGTATGTGTGTGTGTATGTGTGTGTGTGTGTGTCAAGTCACCAGATCTCAACCCAATTGAATACTTCTGGGAGATTCTGGAGCGCCACCTGAGACAGTGTTTTCCACCACCGTCAAAAAAACACCAAAAACATGGAATTTTTGTCGTGGAAGAATGAGGTCACATCCCTCCAGTAGAGTTCCAGACCCTTGTAGAATCCATGTCGAGGTGCATTGAAGCTGTTCTGGCTGCTGGTGACCCAACGCCCTATTAACACACTATACGTTGGGGGTTTCCTTTATCTTGGTGTTTACATTACGTTGGGGTTTCCTTTATCTTGGTGTTTACATTATGGTGGGGTTTCCTTTATCTTGGTGTTTACATTACGTTGGAGTTTCCTTTATCTTGGTGTTTACATTACGTTGGTGTTTCCTTTATCTTGGTGTTTACATTATGTTGGTGTTTCCTTTATATTGGTGTTTACATTATGTCGGTGTTTCCTTTATCTTGGTGTTTACATTACGTTGGTGTTTCCTTTATCTTGGTGTTTACATTACATTGGGGTTTCCTTTATCTTGGTGTTTACATTATGTTGGTGTTTCCTTTATCTTGGTGTTTACATTATGTTGGGGTTTCCTTTATCTTGGTGTTTCCTTTATCTTGGTGTTTCCTTTATATTGGTGTTTACATTATGTTGGGGTTCCCTTTATCTTGGTGTTTCCTTTATCTTGGTGTTTACATTATGTTGGTGTTTCCTTTATCTTGGTATTTACATTACGTTGGTGTTTCCGTTATTTTGGTGGGCACAGACACACACATACTCATACACCAACTCTTGGCTTGGTGTGTGTGAGACCTGCGTAGCCTTCACACACTGACAGTCAGTCAACACACACATAAATCCCCATGACACACACACACACTATGAGTCTGCCAGCCGTACTGTAGGTCAAACTAGCTGTCTGATTACAACTGGGAATCAGTCCTGTACCGTCAGTGATACAAACAACTGACGGTTGAAAACAATGTCCGGATTGTCTGAACAACAATAGAATAGACGTTTCATAAGATAGGTTTACTGCCCTACTTCACTACCAACCTCTACACTGGTACAAGGCCTACTTCACAACCAACCTCTACACTGGTACAAGGCCTACTTCACAACCAACCTCTACACAGGTACAAGGCCTACTTCACTACCAACCTCTACACAGGTACAAGGCCTACTTCACTACCAACCTCTACACAGGTACAAGGCCTACTTCACTACCAACTTCTACACTGGTACAAGGCCTACTTCACTACCAACCTCTACAAGGCCTACTTCACTACCAACTTATACACAGGTACAAGGCCTACTTCACTACCAACTTCTACACTGGTACAAGGCCTACTTCACTACCAACCTCTACACAGGTACAAGGCCTACTTCACTACCAACTTCTACACTGGTACAAGGCCTACTTCACTACCAACCTCTACAAGGCCTACTTCACTACCAACTTCTACACAGGTACAAGGCCTACTTCACTACCAACTTCTACACTGGTACAAGGCCTACTTCACTACCAACCTCTACACTGGTACAAGGCCTACTTCACTACCAACCTCTACACTGGTACAAGGCCTACTTCACTACCAACCTCTACACAGGTACAAGGCCTACTTCACTACCACCCTCTACACAGGTACTGCCCTAGTTCACTACCAACCTCTACACAGATACAAGGCCTACTTCACTACCACCCTCTACACAGGTACTGCCCTAGTTCACTACCAACCTCTACACAGGTACAAGGCCTACTTCACTACCAACCTCTACACAGGTACAAGGCCTACTTCACTACCAACCTCTACACAGGTACAAGGCCTACTTCACTACCAACCTCTACACAGGTACAAGGCCTACTTCACTACCAACCTCTACAAGGCCTACTTCACTACCAACCTCTATACAGGTACAAGGCCTACTTCACTACCAACCTCTACACAGGTACAAGGCCTACTTCACTACCAACCTCTACACAGGTACAAGGCCTAGTTCACTACCAACCTCTACACAGGTACAAGGCCTACTTCACTACCAACCTCTACAAGGCCTACATCACTACCAAATTCTACACAGGTACAAGGCCTACCTCACTACCAACTTCTACACAGGTACAAGGCCTACTTCACTACCAACTTCTACACAGGTACAAGGCCTACTTCACTACCAACCTCTACACAGGTACAAGGCCTAGTTCACTACCAACCTCTACAAGGCCTACTTCACTACCAACCTCTACAAGGCCTACTTCACTACCAACTTCTACACAGGTACAAGGCCTACTTCACTACCAACCTCTACACAGGTACAAGGTCTACTTCACTACCAACTTCTACACAGGTACAAGGTCTACTTCACTACCAACCTCTACACAGGTACAAGGCCTACTTCACTACCAACCTCTACAAGGCCTACTTCACTACCAACCTCTACACAGGTACAAGGCCTACTTCACTACCAACCTCTACACAGGTACAAGGCCTACTTCACTACCAACTTCTACACAGGTACAATGCCTACTTCACTACCAACTTCTACAAGGTGAAATAACCAATAATACACTGTGTGTGTGTGTGTGTGTGTGTGTGTGTGTGTGTGTGTGTGTGTGTGTGTGTGTGTGTGTGTCCTGCTCAGCTGCACATAGGAAACAAGGTGACATTTGGACTCCTTGGAGGTCTCCCTCAAGTTCAACCTTGTTCTACAGCAACACCAAGGTTACGCAGCAAATGGCCCCCTACTGCCCCTTTACTCCCCCCCTACTCCCTCCCTACTCCTCCCTACACCCTCCCTACTCCCCCTCTACTCCCACTACTCCTCCCTTACTCCCTCCCTACTCCCTCCCTACTCCCCCTCTACTCCCCCCCTACTCCTCCCTTACTCCCTCCCTACTCCCCCCTTACTCCCTCCCTACTCCCCCCTTACTCCCTCCCTACTCCTCCCTACACCCTCCCTACTCCCCCCTTACTCCCTCCCTACTCCCCCTACTCCCCCCTTACTCCCTCCCTACTCCTCCCTACACCCTCCCTACTCCCCCTACTGCCCCCCTACTCCCTCCCTACTCCCCCTACTGCCCCCTTACTCCCTCCCTACTCCCTCCCTACTCCCCCTACTGCCCCCTTACTCCCTCCCTACTCCCTCCCTACTCCCCCTACTCCCTCCCTACTCCCCCTACTGCCCCCTTACTCCCTCCCTACTCCTCCCTACACCCTCCCTACTCCTCCCTACTCCCCCTACTCCCTCCCTACTCCCCCTACTGCCCCCTTACTCCCTCCCTACTCCCTCCCTACTCCCCCTACTGCCCCCTTACTCCCTCCCTACTCCCCCTACTGCCCCCTTACTCCCTCCCTACACCCCCTACTCCCTATCTAGTGAACTACTTTTGACCAGGAGCCATTCTGGACGCGCTCCCAGACGTGCCGGTGGGGGGGCCTTGTCGGGAATAGTTCTCTCGCTAAATGTCAGCTGACTGTTCCAACTATACTAATTTTATGGTTTCATTGTTTCAAAATCAGACAGATGGAATAAGCGTTATAAACTGCAATATAGTGGTCTGTTAAAAAGAGAGATGAGGCGCGAATGTCCAAACCGCGATGTTATCAGGAAATAGTGAATTTACCAAATGTTCTATGGAATGATGCTGCCTACCTATCAGATAAACAATGAAATACAAATAAATATGACATTCTAACTGTATACAAACAGACATCAATAAAACCCAAGCGGAACGCGTCGGGAGAAAAAAACGAATCAACAATATCATTTTACGCACGATCGGGATAAATTTACGCACCGTGTCGCGCGTTAATAAGTTCCGACGTCAGTAAAATAAAGATCATATCAGATGAAGAAGTCCTTCTATCAACATCTTCCGGACTTCCACAATGATCTCTGTAACGAACCGACACTTAGCCGGTGCCATTCTCACCTTTTCTCGGCACTTGGTTAGCTCGATGTAGGTGACGTGCTGGGCCGATGCGGCATTGTGGAGAGTGTGTATGTGGTCCGTGCAGTAAGGCTACCAAACTCAGTCGATCTGTTTGGTGACAGTCTCTCTCTCTCTCTCTCTCTCTCACACACACACACACACACGATATTCTGTCAGTTTGGAAGGTCTGCCACTCCCCTGGACGGGAGATATAAATAGAACGCAGGACGACCGCTGCCTCTTTCTTTCTATCTACTTTTTGCCTCGCTCGTATCTCTAAACAAGTGCAGAGTAGGCTTAAAAAGTGATCATATTCTTGATCTTTTTACAAAATCGATCAGATGCTCTTATCCAGACTAGTGAGTTCATACATTTTTCATTATTGCCCCCCCCCCCCGTGGGATTCGAACCCACAACCCTGACGTTGCGGTCGCCATGCTCTTCATAACGCACGCAAGCCCAAAACGGAAGTGTTAATCTGGATAAATACGCAACAAAAAGTTTAAACATTCACTTTCTGCTTCCATTTCTGTCCAGCCGTTTACTGAAATACAGTTTGACGCAGACGTTCGATAAATCCAAACGCAGCGGTTTCAATAGGAAATGAACGAAAAATGCCAATGACACTGTCGGTGTGTTCGAAGCGTTAGCAACCTTCGGTTCTTTAAAAAGGGAAACAGGTGCAAAAGGCAATCCACCTTAGTTCGAGGTTTCTTTACAGCGGTCTTTCATGTATGTGTATGTGTGTGTGTGTGTGTCTAGGGATATTCAGCCAATGACCAGGTCTCTGACCAACAGGTCTTTCATGTAGGGACCGTGTGGTTATAGGGTAGCGTAGGCTCACCCGAAACAAAACGTCCTCTGACATAATATATTCATCGATATGGGGGGGCGTTCCACCAAGTCGGTGCATTTAAAAAAAAAAAGTGTCATCGTGTCTTGTTGTCTCCTCATTTTAACATTCTGCCATAAAGAGGACAAGGAAGTGAACAAGTGCAACACATTTAGAGAGGAATGAGAGATGATTGTCTAGGGGAGTAGATGACCTGGTCTCTGACCAACACTCCCCAGGTGTCTAGGGGAGTAGATGACCTGGTCTCTGACCAACACTCCCCAGGTGTCTAGGGGAGTAGATGACCTGGTCTCTGACCAACACTCCCCAGGTGTCTAGGGGAGTAGATGACCTGGTCTCTGACCAACACTCCCCAGGTGTCTAGGGGAGTAGATGACCTGGTCTCTGACCAACACTCCCCAGGTGTCTAGGGGAGTAGATGACCTGGTCTCTGACCAACACTCCCCAGGTGTCTAGGGGAGTAGATGACCTGGTCTCTGACCAACACTCCCCAGGTGTCTAGGGGAGTAGATGACCTGGTCTCTGACCAACACTCCCCAGGTGTCTAGGGGAGTAGATGACCTGGTCTCTGACCAACACTCCCCAGGTGTCTAGGGGAGTAGATGACCTGGTCTCTGACCAACACTCCCCAGGTGTCTAGGGGAGTAGATGACCTGGTCTCTGACCAACACTCCCCAGGTGTCTAGGGGAGTAGATGACCTGGTCTCTGACCAACACTCCCCAGGTGTCTAGGGGAGTAGATGACCTGGTCTCTGACCAACACTCCCCAGGTGTCTAGGGGAGTAGATGACCTGGTCTCTGACCAACACTCCCCAGGTGTCTAGGGGAGTAGATGACCTGGTCTCTGACCAACACTCCCCAGGTGTCTAGGGGAGTAGATGACCTGGTCTCTGACCAACACTCCCCAGGTGTCTAAGGGAGTAGATGACCTGGTCTCTGACCAACACTCCCCAGGTGTCTAGGGGAGTAGATGACCTGGTCTCTGACCAACACTCCCCAGGTGTCTAGGGGAGTAGATGACCTGGTCTCTGACCATCACTCCCCAGGTGTCTAGGGGAGTAGATGACCTGGTCTCTGACCAACACTCCCCAGGTGTCTAGGGGAGTAGATGACCTGGTCTCTGACCAACACTCCCCAGGTGTCTAGGGGAGTAGATGACCTGGTCTCTGACCAACACTCCCCAGGTGTCAAGGGGAGTAGATGACCTGGTCTCTGACCAACACTCCCCAGGTGTCTAGGGGAGTAGATGACCTGGTCTCTGACCAACACTCCCCAGGTGTCTAGGGGAGTAGATGACCTGGTCTCTGACCAACACTCCCCAGGTGTCTAAGGGAGTAGATGACCTGGTCTCTGACCAACACTCCCCAGGTGTCTAGGGGAGTAGATGACCTGGTCTCTGACCAACACTCCCCAGGTGTCTAGGGGAGTAGATGACCTGGTCTCTGACCAACACTCCCCAGGTGTCTAGGGGAGTAGATGACCTGGTCTCTGACCAACACTCCCCAGGTGTCTAGGGGAGTAGATGACCTGGTCTCTGACCAACACTCCCCAGGTGTCTAGGGGAGTAGATGACCTGGTCTCTGACCAACACTCCCCAGGTGTCTAGGGGAGTAGATGACCTGGTCTCTGACCAACACTCCCCAGGTGTCTAGGGGAGTAGATGACCTGGTCTCTGACCAACACTCCCCAGGTGTCTAGGGGAGTAGATGACCTGGTCTCTGACCAACACTCCCCAGGTGTCTAGGGGAGTATATGACCTGGTCTCTGACCAACACTCCCCAGGTGTCTAGGGGAGTAGATGACCTGGTCTCTGACCAACACTCCCCAGGTGTCTAGGGGAGTAGATGACCTGGTCTCTGACCAACACTCCCCAGGTGTCTAGGGGAGTAGATGACCTGGTCTCTGACCAACACTCCCCAGGTGTCTAGGGGAGTAGATGACCTGGTCTCTGACCAACACTCCCCAGGTGTCTAGGGGAGTAGATGACCTGGTCTCTGACCAACACTCCCCAGGTGTCTAGGGGAGTAGATGACCTGGTCTCTGACCAACACTCCCCAGGTGTCTAGGGGAGTAGATGACCTGGTCTCTGACCAACACTCCCCAGGTGTCTAGGGGAGTAGATGACCTGGTCTCTGACCAACACTCCCCAGGTGTCTAGGGGAGTAGATGACCTGGTCTCTGACCAACACTCCCCAGGTGTCTAGGGGAGTAGATGACCTGGTCTCTGACCAACACTCCCCAGGTGTCTAGGGGAGTAGATGACCTGGTCTCTGACCAACACTCCCCAGGTGTCTAGGGGAGTAGATGACCTGGTCTCTGACCAACACTCCCCAGGTGTCTAGGGGAGTAGATGACCTGGTCTCTGACCAACACTCCCCAGGTGTCTAGGGGAGTAGATGACCTGGTCTCTGACCAACACTCCCCAGGTGTCTAGGGGAGTAGATGACCTGGTCTCTGACCAACACTCCCCAGGTGTCTAGGGGAGTAGATGACCTGGTCTCTGACCAACACTCCCCTGGTGTCTAGGGGAGTAGATGACCTGGTCTCTGACCAACACTCCCCAGGTGTCTAGGGGAGTAGATGACCTGGTCTCTGACCAACACTCCCCAGGTGTCTAGGGGAGTAGATGACCTGGTCTCTGACCAACACTCCCCAGGTGTCTAGTGTGTAATTGAACATCTGCAATGTTGTTGGTTGTGCTGAGTGATTCATTTACATGTCGTTTTTAAAAAACATCAAATTGACTGAATTGGTTCAATTATTTTAATTCCATTTCTCTTTTTCTGTGAGCTCAATGCTCGTTTCTCTAGAGATAAATCAGATCCAGACTGAACTGTGCGATGTAGTAGGGAGTTGTAGTTTCTCTAGAGATAAATCAGACCCAGACTGAACTGTGTGATGTAGTAGGGAGTTGTAGTTTCTCTAGAGATAAATCAGATCCAGACTGAACTGTGTGATGTAGTAGGGAGTTGTAGTTTCTCTAGAGATAAATCAGACCCAGACTGAACTGTGTGATGTAGTAGGGAGTTGTAGTTTCTCTAGAGATAAATCAGACCCAGACTGAACTGTGTGATGTAGTAGGGAGTTGTAGTT
This sequence comes from Oncorhynchus mykiss, assembly GCF_057628025.1. Lineage (NCBI taxonomy): Eukaryota > Metazoa > Chordata > Actinopteri > Salmoniformes > Salmonidae > Oncorhynchus > Oncorhynchus mykiss. The sequence continues at coordinate 1,348,175 of NC_143040.1, forward strand.
TCTCTAGAGATAAATCAGACCCAGACTGAACTGTGTGATGTAGTAGGGAGTTGTAGTTTCTCTAGAGATAAATCGGATCCAGCCTGAACTGTATGATGTAGTAGGGAGTTGTAGTTTCTCTAGAGATAAATCAGATCCATCCTGAACTGTGCAACTAGGGAGTTGTAGTTTCCAACGGACCAATAGTCTACATAGTGCAGTGCAGGAAAAAGGTGGTAATTAACTACAATGACCATAATCCATTGCGCGCCTTCTTGTCCGGTTTGTGTGTTTATTTTACGCCTGCTACATTACATTGGAGAGAAGAGACAGAAGAACGCTTGGTGGAGAGAAATAGAGAACAGCTGCTTCCTGAGGTATCTCTACCTGAGAATACACTGGGTGGACAAAACATTAGGAACACCTGCTCTTACCCCCAAGACATGCTAACCTCTCACCATTACAATAACAGGGGAGGTTAGCATACCCCCAAAACATGCTAACCTCTCACCATTACAATAACACAGGAGGTTAGCATACCCCCAAAACATGCTAACCTCTCACCATTACAATAACAGGGGAGACCAGATGCACCTGTTTGAGTGTGTCCAGAACTGCAACGATTTCTTCGTGTGAATCAAGAATGGTCCCCCACCCAAAGGACATCCAGCCAACGGTCAGGACCAGTGGTTGAAAACGAGTCATTGATGAAAGAGGTCAAAGGGCGGCTGACACTAAGTGTGCAGATCAACAGACGGGCCACAGTCCTGTACAAACACTGGTGCCCAACGACCCTTAAAAAAGGAGGTCGTACAACTCATCGGCCGACGACCTTACAGAGTTACACTTCCTTCAGCAAATAACAACACAAACTGTGGTTGCAGTTGGGCCGAAAACACTGGTAAAAAAATACAATGTTTCCTGGTCTGATGAACCCCGGGTCCTGCTGCTTCAACACTGATGGGAGGTCTTGGGAACAGAGAAGAACCACATGCAGACATTATGTCTCTTCGTGCAGGATGATGATGTCACAAAGATGTGACAGGATGATGATGTCACAAGGCTAGGACTATACAGGAAGGGCTCCATAAACACAACAGTGAATTATGATTACTGCAGTGGCCTGCCCAGTCAGACAGATCTCAATCTGACGGAGCATCTGTGGGAGGAGACGGAACGAGCTATTCGGAGGTAAAGATCCACGAGCAGCCGACTTGTGGGAAGCTTTGGAGTCAACATGGGCCAGCATCCCTGTGGATGCTTAACATAATTAACATGATGTCCTGAATTATAAACTGTTATGTTTTGGGGTTAAATCCAACACAACATCACTGAGTATCACTCTTCATATTTTCAAGCATCATGTTATGGGTATGCTAGTCATCAACAAGGGAGTTTTTTAGGATAAAAAAGGAAAGGGAATATTGGCAAAATCTGAGAGGAAAACCTGGTTCAGTCTGCTTTCCAACAGACAGCAGCAGGACAATAACCTAAAACACAAGGCCAAATCTACACTGGAGTTACTTACCAAGATGACATTGAATGTTCCGGAGTTGTCTAGTTACAGATTTGACTGTCCAACAACCAGCTTGAAGAATTTGAATAATGGGCTAATGTTGTACAATCCAGGTGTTTAAAGCTCTTAGAGACTTACCCAGAAGTCTCCCAGCTGTAATGACTCTTAGACACTTACCCAAGAAGACTCCCAGCTGTAATGACTCCTAGAGACTTACCCAAGAAGACTCCCAGATGTAATAACTCTTAGAGACTTACCCAAGAAGACTCCCAGCTGTAATGACTCTTAGAGACTTACCCAAGAAGTCTCCCAGCTGTAATGACTCTTAGAGACTTACCCAAGAAGACTCCCAGCCGTAATGACTCTTAGAGACTTACCCAAGACTCCCAGCTGTAATGACTCTTAGAGACTCACCCAGAAAGACTCCCAGCTGTAATGACTATTGAAGACTCCCAGCTGTAATGACTCTTAGAGACTTACCCAAGAAGTCTCCCAGCTGTAATGACTCTTAGAGACTTACCCAGAAAGACTCCCAGCTGTAATGACTCCTAGAGACTTACCAAGGAAGACTCTAATCAGCTGTAATGACTCCTAGAGACTTGCCCAGGAATACTCTAATCTGCTGTAATGACTCTTAGAGACTTACCCAGGAAGACTCCCAGCTGTAATGACTCTTAGAGACTTACCCAAGAAGACTCCCAGCTGTAATGACTCTTAGAGACTTACCCAAGAAGATTCTCAGCTGTAATGACTCTTAGAGACTTACCCAAGAAGACTCCCAGCTGTAATGACTCTTAGAGACTTACCCAAGAAGACTCCCAGCCGTAATGACTCTTAGAGACTTACCCAAGAAGACTCCCAGCTGTAATGACTCTTAGAGACTCACCCAGAAAGACTCCCAGCTGTAATGACTCTTGAAGACTCCCAGCTGTAATGACTCTTAGAGACTTACCCAAGAAGTCTCCCAGCTGTAATGACTCTTAGAGACTTACCCAGAAAGACTCCCAGCTGTAATGACTCCTAGAGACTTACCAAGGAAGACTCTAATCAGCTGTAATGACTCCTAGAGATTTACCCAGGAAGACTCCCAGCTGTAATGACTCTTAGAGACTTACCCAAGAAGACTCCCAGCTGTAGTCGCTGCCAATGGGTTTCTAACATGTATTGACTCAGGGAGGAAGGAGGGAGGGTGATATATACGTATCGAATACTCAAAGGTATATTAGTGGTGTAGGTATATATGTAGTTCTATATGTAGTTTTATATGTAGTTCTATATGTATTTCTATATGTAGTTCTATATGTAGTTCTATATGTAGTTCTGTAGTTTTATATGTAGTTCTATATGTAGTTCTATATGTAGTTCTATATGTAGTTCTATATGTAGTTCTGTAGTTCTATATGTAGTTCTATATGTAGTTCTGTAGTTCTATATGTAGTTCTATATGTAGTTCTATATGTATTTCTATATGTATTTCTATATGTAGTTCTATATGTATTTCTATGTGTAGTTCTATATGTAGTTCTATATGTAGTTCTATATGTAGTTCTGTAGTTCTATATGTAGTTCTGTAGTTCTATATGTAGTTCTATATGTAGTTCTATATGTATTTCTATATGTAGTTCTATATGTAGTTCTGTAGTTCTATATGTAGTTCTATATGTAGTTCTATATGTATTTCTATATGTATTTCTATATGTAGTTCTATATGTATTTCTATGTGTAGTTCTATATGTAGTTCTATATGTAGTTCTATATGTAGTTCTGTAGTTCTATATGTAGTTCTGTAGTTCTATATGTAGTTCTATATGTAGTTCTATATGTAGTTCTATATGTATTTCTATATGTAGTTCTATATGTAGTTCTATATGTATTTCTATATGTAGTTCTATATGTAGTTCTATATGTAGTTCTATATGTAGTTCTATGTGTAGTTCTATATGTAGTTATATATGTAGTTCTATATGTAGTTCTATATGTAGTTCTATATGTAGTTCTATATGTAGTTCTGTAGTTCTATATGTAGTTCTATATGTATTTCTATATGTAGTTCTATATGTATTTCTATGTGTAGTTCTATATGTAGTTCTATATGTAGTTCTATATGTAGTTCTATATGTAGTTCTGTAGTTCTATATGTAGTTCTATATGTAGTTCTATATGTATTTCTATATGTATTTCTATATGTAGTTCTATATGTATTTCTATGTGTAGTTCTATATGTAGTTCTATATGTAGTTCTATATGTAGTTCTATATGTAGTTCTGTAGTTCTATATGTAGTTCTATATGTATTTCTATATGTATTTCTATATGTAGTTCTATATGTATTTCTATATGTAGTTCTATATGTATTTCTATGTGTAGTTCTATATGTAGTTCTATATGTATTTCTATGTGTAGTTCTATATGTAGTTCTATATGTAGTTCTATATGTAGTTCTATATGTATTTCTATATGTAGTTCTATATGTAGTTCTATATGTAGTTCTGTAGTTCTATATGTATTTCTATGTGTAGTTCTATATGTAGTTCTATATGTAGTTCTATATGTAGTTCTATATGTAGTTCTGTAGTTCTATATGTAGTTCTATATGTAGTTCTATATGTATTTCTATATGTATTTCTATATGTAGTTCTGTAGTTCTATATGTAGTTCTATATGTAGTTCTATATGTATTTCTATATGTAGTTTTCATTCATTTGTAATAAATGTTCAGATTTTTTTTTTCTACCACTTGTGAGATAATATTTTTGTGTAGATTGTTGACCGAGAAAAAATGACAATTCAAATCCATTTAATTTCCTCTTTGTAACAAGAACATGTGTAACAAGTCAAAAGGAGGTTGTGAATACTTTCTGAAAGCACTAATATACACAACAACTGAAGTATTTATATTAATTATTAGTATTTTATTAACGTGAATAAATTATGGTTATTAAGTGATCTACAGTACTGGACAGTCACTACCATCATGTACACACAACAACTGAAGTATTTTATTAACCTGATGTGATAAATGATGGTTAATATGTGATCAACAGTACTGGAGAGTCACTACAATCATGGGACTTTTATTAGTTGTTTTGCTCAGTGTTACAGCATTCAACACACACAATGCAAAGGGCATTTAATGTAAAACCATTTTTTAAATGATAATAAGTAATCGAAACAGAAAATCAGAAAGTATTAATCACACAGCATTAGTAGTCAGCCTGGAACGCACCCGTAATCTGACAGGACTAGAACACAGGCTCCATTAGTAGTCGGCCTGGAACGCACCCGTAATCTGACAGGACTAGAACACAGCCTCCATTAGTAGTCGGCCTGGAACGCACCCGTAATCTGACAGGACTACAACACAGGCTCCATTAGTAGTCGGCCTGGAACGCACCCGTAATCTGACAGGACTAGAACACAGCCTCCATTAGTAGTCGGCCTGGAACGCACCCGTAATCTGACAGGACTACAACACAGGCTCCATTAGTAGTCGGCCTGGAACGCACCCGTAATCTGACAGGACTACAACACAGGCTCCATTACGGGTGCGTTCCAGGCCGACTACTAATCTGAAAGGACTGCAACACAGGCTTGGAATTTACACAGGAATGTAGTTAAAATCTCTGTTTTTCATATTACACATTTTACAATATCTATACTCTCGGCGGATTGCAGTCAAAAAGTATTGGTGGAAATTAAATGACCAAATGAACAGGTTATTCCTTTTAAAAATCACATCTTTATTGTTGTTCTTGAAACATTATGCAGTAATGGTTACAGAGGAGGCTGGTTATTGAGGAGGAGCAGTGGTATCAGTATTTAAAAAAAAACAATTATTTAACCAGGCAAGTCAATTAAGAACAAATTCTTATTTACAATGACGGCCTACCACCGGCCAAACCCAGACGACGCTGGGCCAATTGTGCGCCATCCTATGGGACCTCCCAATCACGGTCGGTTGTGATACAGCCTGGAATCGAACCAGGGTCTGTAGTGATGCAGTGACAGACCGCTGCGTCACTCGGGAGCCTAGTGGTAGTACTACTCCTCCTTCTTCTCGAACAGGGTTGGAGTTAAAACCCTGAACTACAGTTAGTTACCCTGTGTGTTTGGTCAAATACACAGCACTCCAGCTAGTAGATAAGACTTAGAGCTCCAGATACAACCCATTAAAGACTTCTAGAATGTGTGTGAGTTCTACAATGTATGTGAGTTCTACAATGTGTGTGAGTTTTAGAATGCGTGTGTGTGAGTTCTAGAATGTGTGTGTGTGTGTGTGAGTTCTAGAATGTGTGTGAGTTCTAGAATGTGTGTGAGTTCTGGAAGAAAGGGAATCTTGATCAGGAAGTCAAACCAGCGCGGGTCTTTGTGTTTACAAGCCACTGATGTGTGTTACTCAGGCTTGGACAGCAGGTTATTCTTCTGGGGCTGGAAGAAGTCCTCTACGATGGCATTAACCAGGTCATCTAACTCCTTCTGTAAACCTTTAACATCACTGACACACAGAGAGAGATGGAGGAGAGAGATGGAGGAGGAGAGAGAGATGGAGGAGGAGAGAGATGGAGGAGAGAGAGAGAGGAGGAGAAAGAGATGGAGGAGGAGAGAGATGGAGAAGAGAGAGGAGGAGAGAGATGGAGAAGGAGAGAGATGGAGGAGGAGAGAGAGATGGAGGGAGGAGAGAGATGGGAGGAGAGAGATGGAGGAGGAGAGAGAGATGGAGAGAAGAGAAAGATGGAGGAGAGAGATGGAGGAGAGAGAGATGGAGGGAGGAGAGAGAGATGGAGGAGGAGAGAGAGATGGAGGAGGAGAGAGAGATGGAGGAGAGAGATGGAGGAGGAGAGAGAGATGGAGGAGGAGAGAGATGGAGGAGGAGAGAGATGGAGAGAAGAGAGATGGAGAGAAGAGAGAGATGGAGAGAAGAGAGAGATGGAGGGAGGAGGAGAGATGGAGGGAGGAGGAAAGAGAGAGATGAAGGAGATAGATGAGGGAGGGAGGAGGGAGGGAGGAGAGATGGAGGAGGAAAGAGATGGAGGGAGGGAGGAGGAGAGATGGAGGAGGAGAGAGAGATGGACGGAGGAGAAGATGGAGGGAGGAGGAGAGAAAGGAGAGATAGGAGGAGGAATGAGAAATGAAATGGAGGAAGAATGAGAGAGATGGAAAGAGTTAAGTTTCACATCTGCTAGAGCACTGCTGTGTGTGTGTGCATATAGAGTATGTGTACGTATTGTGTGTGTGTGTGTTTTATACCTGTTGCCGGGGGGCAGCACACAGCTCAGTGTAGTATATAGTGTGTTTTATACCTGTTGCCGGGGGCAGCACACAGCTCAGTGTAGTATATAGTGTTTTATACCTGTTGCCGGGGGCAGCACACAGCTCAGTGTAGTATATAGTGTGTTTTATACCTGTTGCCAGGGGCAGCACACAGCTCAGTGTAGTATATAGTGTGTTTTATACCTGTTGCCGGGGGCAGCACACAGCTCAGTGTAGTATATAGTGTTTTATACCTGTTGCCGGGGGCAGCACACAGCTCAGTGTAGTATATAGTGTGTTTTATACCTGTTGCCGGGGGCAGCACACAGCTCAGTGTAGTATATAGTGTTTTATACCTGTTGCCGGGGGCAGCACACAGCTCAGTGTAGTATATAGTGTGTTTATACCTGTTGCCGGGGGCAGCACACAGCTCAGTGTAGTATATAGTGTGTTTATACCTGTTGCCGGGGGCAGCACACAGCTCAGTGTAGTATATAGTGTGTTTATACCTGTTGCCGGGGGCAGCACACAGCTCAGTGTAGTATATAGTGTGTTTATACCTGTTGCCGGGGGCAGCACACAGCTCAGTGTAGTATATAGTGTGTTTATACCTGTTGCCGGGGGCAGCACACAGCTCAGTGTAGTATATAGTGTGTTTATACCTGTTGCCGGGGGCAGCACACAGCTCAGTGTAGTACTTGATCTTGGGTTCCGTTCCGCTGGTCCTCATGGTGGCCACGCCCCCGTTAGAGAAACTAAACGTGATCATCTGACCACTGGGGGAGGAGGGGAGGACCTGGGGGGGAGAGATTAAAGGTGACCATCTGACTACTGGGGGAGGAGGGGAGGACCTGGGGGGGAGAGATTAAAGGAGACCCTCTGACTACTGGGGGAGGAGGGGAGGACCTGGGGGGGGGGGGGGGGATTAAAGGAGACCATCTGACTACTGGGGGAGGAGGGGAGGACCTGGGGGGGAGAGATTAAAGGTGACCATCTGACTACTGGGGGAGGACCTGGGGGGGAGAGATTAAAGGAGACCATCTGACTACTGGGGGAGGAGGGGAGGACCTGGGGGGGAGAGATTAAAGGAGACCATCTGACTACTGGGGGAGGACCTGGGGGGGAGAGATTAAAGGAGACCATCTGACTACTGGGGGAGGAGGGGAGGACCTGGGGAGGGGGGATTAAAGGTGACCATCTGACTACTGGGGGAGGACCTGGGGGGGAGAGATTAAAGGAGACCATCTGACTACTGGGGGAGGAGGGGAGGACCTGGGGGGGAGAGATTAAAGGAGACCATCTGACTACTGGGGGAGGAGGGGAGGACCTGGGGGGGAGAGATTAAAGGTGACCATCTGACTACTGGGGGAGGACCTGGGGGGGAGAGATTAAAGGAGACCATCTGACTACTGGGGGAGGAGGGGAGGACCTGGGGGGGAGAGATTAAAGGAGACCATCTGACTACTGGGGGAGGAGGGGAGGACCTGGAGGGGAGAGATTAAAGGAGACCATCTGACTACTGGGGGAGGAGGGGAGGACCTGGGGGGAGAGATTAAAGGAGACCATCTGACTACTGGGGGAGGAGGGGAGGACCTGGAGGGGAGAGATTAAAGGAGACCATCTGACTACTGAGGGAGGACCTGGGGGGGAGAGATTAAAGGAGACCATCTGACTACTGGGGGAGGAGGGGAGGACCTGGGGGGAGAGATTAAAGGAGACCATCTGACTACTGGGGGAGGAGGGGAGGACCTGGGGGGGAGAGATTAAAGGAGACCATCTGACTACTGGGGGAGGACCTGGGGGGGAGAGATTAAAGGAGACCATCTGACTCCTGAGGGAGGAGGGGAGGACCTGGGGGGAGAGATTAAAGGAGACCATCTGACTACTGGGGGAGGAGGGGAGGACCTGGGGGGGAGAGATTAAAGGAGACCATCTGACTACTGGGGGAGGAGGGAGGACCTGGGGGGGAGAAATTAAAGGAGACCATCTGACTACTGGGGGAGGACCTGGGGGGGAGAGATTAAAGGAGACCATCTGACTACTGGGAGAGGAGGGAGGACCTGGGGGGGGAGAGATTAAAGGAGACCATCTGACTACTGGGGGAGGACCTGGGGGGGAGAGATTAAAGGAGACCATCTGACTACTGGGGGAGGACCTGGGGGGGAGAGATTAAAGGAGACCATCTGACTACTGGGGGAGGAGGGGAGGACCTGGGGGGGGGAGGAAGAGAGGTGGAGGTAGAGAGAGAGCGAGGGAGGTAGAGAGAGAGAGAACGAGGCAGGTAGAGAGAGAGAGCGAGGGAGGTAGAGAGAGAGCGAGGGAGGTAGAGAGAGAGCAAGGGAGGTAGAGAGATAGCAAGGGAGGTAGAGAGAGAGAGCAAGGGAGGTAGAGAGAGAGCGAGGGAGGTAGAGAGAGAGCGAGGGAGGTAGAGAGAGAGCCAGGGAGGTAGAGAGAGAGCCAGGGAGGTAGAGAGAGAGCGAGGCAGGTAGACAGAGAGCCAGGGAGGTAGAGAGAGAGCCAGGGAGGTAGAGCGAGAGCGAGGGAGGTAGATAGAGAGCCAGGGAGGTAGAGAGAGAGCCAGGGAGGTAGAGAGAGAGCCAGAGAGGTAGAGAGAGAGCCAGAGAGGTAGAGAGAGAGCCAGGGAGGTAGAGAGAGAGAGCCAGGGAGGTAGAGGGAGGTAGAGAGAGAGCCAGGGAGGTAGAGAGAGCCAGGGAGGTAGAGAGAGCGAGGGAGGTAGAGAGAGAGCGAGGGAGGAAGAGAGAGAGAGAGGGAGGTAGAGAGAGAGAGAGGTAGAGCGGGTGTTTATCTCCTCACAGCCTTGTTGTCTGCCTGGCTGCTGTCGTATCCAGTAGTGAGGTAGAGAGAAAGCGAGGGAGGTAGAGAGAGAGCGAGGGAGGCAGGTAGAGTGGGTGTTTATTTCCTCATAGCCTTGTTGTCTGCCTGGCTGCTGTCGCATCCAGTAGTGGGGTAGAGAGACAGCCAGGGAGGTAGAGAGAGAGCGAGGCAGGTAGAGAGAGAGCGAGGCAGGTAGAGAGAGAGCGAGGCAGGTAGAGAGAGAGCGAGAGCGAGGGAGGTAGAGAGAGAGCGAGGCAGGTAGAGAGAGAGCGAGGCAGGTAGAGAGAGAGCGAGGCAGGTAGAGAGAGAGAGAGCGAGCGAGGGAGGCAGGTAGAGAGAGAGCGAGGGAGGTAGAGAGAGAGCGAGGCAGGTAGAGAGAGAGCGAGGCAGGTAGAGAGAGAGAGAGAGCGAGCGAGGGAGGCAGGTAGAGAGAGAGAGTGAGGGAGGTAGGTAGAGAGAGAGCGAGGGAGGTAGGTAGGTAGAGCGAGGGAGGTAGAGAGAGAGCGAGGGAGGTAGAGAGAGAGAGAGCGTGGGAGGCAGGTAGAGAGAGAGAGAGCGAGCGAGCGAGGCAGGTAGAGAGAGAGCGAGGGAGGTAGGTAGAAAGAGAGCGAGGGAGGTAGGTAGAGAGAGAGCGAGCGAGCGAGGTAGGTAGAGAGAGAGCGAGGGAGGTAGGTAGAAAGAGAGCGAGGGAGGTAGGTAGAGAGAGAGCGAGCGAGCGAGGTAGAGAGAGAGAGAGCGAGGGAGGTAGAGAGAGAGCAAGGGAGGTAGGTAGAAAGAGAGCGAGCGAGCGAGGTAGAGAGAGAGAGAGCGAGGTAGGTAGAGAGAGAGCGAGGGAGGTAGGTAGAAAGAGAGTGAGGGAGGTAGGTAGAGAGAGAGCGAGGGAGGTAGAGAGAGAGCAAGGGAGGTAGGTAGAAAGAGAGTGAGGGAGGTAGGTAGAGAGAGAGCGAGGGAGGTAGGTAGAGAGAGAGCGAGCGAGCGAGGTAGAGAGAGAGAGAGCGAGGTAGGTAGAGAGAGAGCGAGGGAGGTAGGTAGAAAGAGAGTGAGGGAGGTAGGTAGAGAGAGAGCGAGGGAGGTAGAGAGAGAGCAAGGGAGGTAGAGAGAGAGCGAGGGAGGTAGAGAGAGAGAGAGCGAGGGAGGCAGGTAGAGAGAGAGAGAGCGAGCGAGCGAGGCAGGTAGAGAGAGAGCGAGGGAGGTAGGTAGAAAGAGAGCGAGGGAGGTAGGTAGAGAGAGAGCGAGCGAGCGAGGTAGGTAGAGAGAGAGCGAGGGAGGTAGAGAGAGAGCGAGGGAGGTAGAGAGAGAGCGAGGGAGGTAGGGTGTTTATCTCCTCACAGCCTTGTTGTCCGCCTGGCTGCTGTCGTATCCAGTAGTGAGGTCTCGCACAGCGGTGATAGCGACGCCTCCACACTGCCTGGGGTACGACACATCCTCCTGGTTGCCGTAGTGACGCAGCCGGTCAAACATGGCCCGGATCACTTCCTGGTCGTGACAGATGAAGTAGGAGTTCTTAGTGATGTGGTACCCATACCTGGAGGAGAGGAGAGGAGAGGGGAGAGAAGAGAGGGGGGGGGGGGGGGGGAGAGACACAGAGAGGGGAAAGTTACTTTGTAAAGCACTTTGGGCTCTGCAAAAAACACTATTTTCTACACATACATATCTAACATAAAGGTCAAATACATATCTGCGTGAGGTGTTTTGTTGCGTGTGTGTGTGTGTGTGTGTGTGTGAGACCCACTCCTTGTAGACAGCAGTGAGTTGTTGTGACAGCGTGTGTGTGTGTGTGTGTGTGTGTGTGTGGTTGTGACAGTGTGTGTGTGTGGTTGAGACAGTGTGTGTGTGTGTGAAGTGTGTTTTTGTGACAGTGTGTGACAGCGTGTGTGTGTGTGTGTGTGTGTGTGTGTGTGTGTGTGTGTGACAGCGTGTGTGTGTGTGTGTGTGTGACCCACTCCTCGTAGACAGCAGTGAGTTGTTGTGACAGCGTGTGTGTGTGTGTGTGTGTGTGTGATCCACTCCTCGTAGACAGCAGTGAGTTGTTGTGACAGCGTGTGTGTGTGTGTGTGTGTGTGTGTGTGTGTGTGTGTGACCCACTCCTCGTAGACAGCAGTGAGTTGTTGTGACAGCGTGTGTGTGTGTGTGTGTGTGTGTGTGACCCACTCCTCGTAGACAGCTGTGAGTTGTTGTGACAGCGTGATGTTCTTCGCGGCCAGGTATGATGTCATCTCCCCAGCGATGGCTGCCGCACTGACCCCGTCTTTATCCAGCACGGCAGAACCACACATGTACCCTGCAACACAACGAGGGGCGAGAGGAGGGGCACTGACCCAGTCTTTAACCACACATGTACCCTGCAACACAACGAGGGGCGGGAGGAGGGGCACTGACCCAGTCTTTAACCACACATGTACCCTGCAACACAACGAGGGGGAGGAGGAGGGGCACTGACCCAGTCTTTAACCACACATGTACCCTGCAACACAACGAGGGGCGAGAGGAGGGGCACTGACCCAGTCTTTAACCACACATGTACCCTGCAACACAACGAGGGGCGGGAGGAGGGGCACTGACCCTGTCTTTAACCACACATGTACCCTGCAACACAACGAGGGGCGGGAGGAGGGGCACTGACCCTGTCTTTAACCACACATGTACCCTGCAACACAACGAGGGGGAGGAGGAGGGGAACTGACCCAGTCTTTAACCACACATGTACCCTGCAACACAACGAGGGGCGGGAGGAGGGGCACAGACCCCAGTCTTTAACCACACATGTACCCTGCAACACAACGAGGGGCGAGAGGAGGGGCACAGACCCAGTCTTTAACCACACATGTACCCTGCAACACAACGAGGGGCGAGAGGAGGGGCACAGACCCCAGTCTTTAACCACACATGTACCCTGCAACACAACGAGGGGCGGGAGGAGGGGCACTGACCCAGTCTTTAACCACACATGTACCCTGCAACACAACGAGGGGCGAGAGGAGGGGCACTGACCCAGTCTTTAACCACACATGTACCCTGCAACACAACGAGGGGCGGGAGGAGGGGCACTGACCCAGTCTTTAACCACACATGTACCCTGCAAAACAACGAGGGGCGAGAGGAGGGGCACAGACCCAGTCTTTAACCACACATGTACCCTGCAACACAACGAGGGGCGAGAGGAGGGGCACTGACCCAGTCTTTAACCACACATGTACCCTGCAACACAACGAGGGGCGGGAGGAGGGGCACAGACCCTGTCTTTAACCACACATGTACCCTGCAACACAACGAGGGGCGAGAGGAGGGGCACTGACCCTGTCTTTAACCACACATGTACCCTGCAACACAACGAGGGGCGAGAGGAGGGGCACTGACCCAGTCTTTAACCACACATGTACCCTGCAACACAACGAGGGGCGAGAGGAGGGGCACTGACCCTGTCTTTAACCACACATGTACCCTGCAACACAACGAGGGGCGAGAGGAGGGGCACTGACCCAGTCTTTAACCACACATGTACCCTGCAACACAACGAGGGGAGGAGGAGGGGCACTGACCCTGTCTTTAACCACACATGTACCCTGCAACACAACGAGGGGCGGGAGGAGGGGCACTGACCCCATCTTTAACCACACATGTACCCTGCAACACAACGAGGGGCGGGAGGAGGGGCACTGACCCAGTCTTTAACCACACATGTACCCTGCAACACAACGAGGGGCGGGAGGAGGGGCACTGACCCCATCTTTAACCACACATGTACCCTGCAACACAACGAGGGGCGAGAGGAGGGGCACTGACCCTGTCTTTAACCACACATGTACCCTGCAACACAACGAGGGGGAGGAGGAGGAGCACTGACCCAGTCTTTAACCACACATGTACCCTGCAACACAACGAGGGGGAGGAGGAGGGGCACTGACCCAGTCTTTAACCACACATGTACCCTGCAACACAACGAGGGGCGGGAGGAGGGGCACAGACCCAGTCTTTAACCACACATGTACCCTGCAACACAACGAGGGGGAGGAGGAGGGGCACTGACCCAGTCTTTAACCACACATGTACCCTGCAACACAACGAGGGGCGGGAGGAGGGGCACTGACCCAGTCTTTAACCACACATGTACCCTGCAACACAACGAGGGGCGGGAGGAGGGGCACAGACCCAGTCTTTAACCACACATGTACCCTGCAACACAACGAGGGGCGGGAGGAGGGGCACAGACCCAGTCTTTAACCACACATGTACCCTGCAACACAACGAGGGGCGAGAGGAGGGGCACTGACCCAGTCTTTAACCACACATGTACCCTGCAACACAACGAGGGGCGGGAGGAGGGGCACTGACCCAGTCTTTAACCACACATGTACCCTGCAACACAACGAGGGGCGAGAGGAGGGGCACAGACCCAGTCTTTAACCACACATGTACCCTGCAACACAACGAGGGGCGAGAGGAGGGGCACTGACCCTGTCTTTAACCACACATGTACCCTGCAACACAACGAGGGGCGAGAGGAGGGGCACTGACCCAGTCTTTAACCACACATGTACCCTGCAACACAACGAGGGGGAGGAGGAGGGGCACTGACCCAGTCTTTAACCACACATGTACCCTGCAACACAACGAGGGGCGGGAGGAGGGGCACAGACCCAGTCTTTAACCACACATGTACCCTGCAACACAACGAGGGGCGAGAGGAGGGGCACTGACCCAGTCTTTAACCACACATGTACCCTGCAACACAACGAGGGGCGGGAGG
>NC_143040.1:1365000-1397500 GCF_057628025.1 Oncorhynchus mykiss
TCGTTGGCCAGAACTACAGTAGCTCCCTCCCTCTCCGCCAGGGCAAACGACAGGGTCTGTAGGACGGACACACACACCGTTAAAACACACACACACACACACACACACCCCTTCTAGTGGTATCATAGTGGGAAAGCAGAGATACAGACTAGATGTCTCGTCTGTAGTAGGATTATAGTGAATGGAAACACATCGGGCTTCAGAGAGACAAACAGGAGAACAACAATGTGATTTAAACACCTTCTCTGCCCTAACTAGAGGGATGAGACTGAAAACCAGGGTACACGGTAGAGAGGGGTGGTCCTGTCCCCTCCCCTCCTCAGGGTAGACGGTAGAGAGGGGTGGTCATGTCCCATGATGACACTGTGTTGTCTAGAGACTAGTTCTATATTACACGGTAGAGAGGGGTGGTCCTGTCCCCTCCCCTCCTCAGGGTAGACGGTAGAGAGGGGTGGTCATGTCCCATGATGACACTGTGTTGTCTAGAGACTAGTTCTATATTAGACGGTAGAGAGGGGTGGTCCTGTCCCCTCCCCTCCTCAGGAAAGACGGTAGAGAGGGGTGGTCATGTCCCATGATGACACTGTGTTGTCTAGAGACTAGTTCTATATTACACGGTAGAGAGGGGTGGTCCTGTCCCCTCCCCTCCTCAGGGTAGACGGTAGAGAGGGGTGGTCATGTCCCATGATGACACTGTGTTGTCTAGAGACTAGTTCTATATTACACGGTAGAGAGGGGTGGTCCTGTCCCCTCCCCTCCTCAGGGTAGACGGTAGAGAGGGGGGGTCCTGTCCCATTATAACACTGTGTTGTCTAGAGACTAGTTACACGGTAGAGAGGGGTGGTCCTGTCCCCTCCCCTCCTCAGGAAAGACGGTAGAGAGGGGTGGTCCTGTCCCATTATAACACTGTGTTGTCTAGAGACTAGTTCTATATTATATAGGACCCTCTCACCTACTCAGGGTTGATATGACTGACCAGGACCCCCCTCACCTACTCAGGGTTGATATGACTGACCAGGACCCCCCTCCCCTCCTCAGGGTTGATATGACTGACCAGGACCCCCCTCCCCTCCTCAGGGTTGATATGACTGACCAGGACCCCCCTCACCTACTCAGGGTTGATATGACTGACCAGGACCCCCCTCCCCTCCTCAGGGTTGATATGACTGACCAGGACCCCCCTCACCTACTCAGGGTTGATATGACTGACCAGGACCCCCCTCCCCTCCTCAGGGTTGATATGACTGACCAGGACCCCCCTCCCCTCCTCAGGGTTGATATGACTGACCAGGACCCCCCTCACCTACTCAGGGTTGATATGACTGACCAGGACCCCCCTCCCCTCCTCAGGGTTGATATGACTGACCAGGACCCCCCTCACCTACTCAGGGTTGATATGACTGACCAGGACCCCCCTCCCCTCCTCAGGGTTGATATGACTGACCAGGACCCCCCTCCCCTCCTCAGGGTTGATATGACTGACCAGGACCCCCCTCACCTACTCAGGGTTGATATGACTGACCAGGACCCCCCTCCCCTCCTCAGGGTTGATATGACTGACCAAGACCCCCCCCCCCCTCCTCAGGGTTGATATGACTGACCAGGACCCCCCTCCCCTCCTCAGGGTTGATATGACCGACCAGGACCCCCCCCCCCCCCCCCCCCTCCTCAGGGTTGATATGACTGACCAGGACCCCCCTCCCCTCCTCAGGGTTGATATGACTGACCAGGACCCCCCCCCCCCCCCTCCTCAGGGTTGATATGACTGACCAGGACCCCCCTCCCCTCCTCAGGGTTGATATGACTGACCAGGACCCCCCTCCCCTCCTCAGGGTTGATATGACTGACCAGGACCCCCCCTCCCCTCCTCAGGGTTGATATGACTGACCAGGACCCCCCCCCCCCCCCTCCTCAGGGTTGATATGACTGACCAGGACCCCCCTCCCCTCCTCAGGGTTGATATGACTGACCAGGACCCCCCTCCCCTCCTCAGGGTTGATATGACTGACCAGGACCCCTCCTCCCCTCCTCAGGGTTGATATGACTGACCAGGACCCCCCTCCCATCCTCAGGGTTGATATGACTGACCAGGACCCCCCTCCCCTCCTCAGGGTTGATATGACTGACCAGGACCCCCCCTCCCCTCCTCAGGGTTGATATGAGTGACCAGGACCCCCTTCCCCTCCTCAGGGTTGATATGACTGACCAGGACCCCCCCTCCCCTCCTCAGGGTTGATATGACTGACCAGGACCCCCCTCCCATCCTCAGGGTTGATATGACTGACCAGGACCCCCCTCCCCTCCTCAGGGTTGATATGACTGACCAGGACCCCCCCTCCCCTCCTCAGGGTTGATATGACTGACCAGGACCCCCTTCCCCTCCTCAGGGTTGGGGTATTTGACGGTGGGGAACTCAGGGTCAGGGTCTTTCTGCTCCTCTACGGCGTACGGGGGTCGGAGGTCAAAGGCCTTGAAAGCTGATTGGACGAAGGCGTGTCCGACTCCGTGCACGGAGGTGTGCACGATCTTCACCTCTGAACTCTTGTTGATGTCCCTGAAAGGAGGGGAGACGGGGGTTAGAGGGGTTGTTAGAGGGGGAGACGGGGGTTAGAGGGGGTGTTAGAGGGGGTGTTAGGGGTTAGGGGGGAGACGGGGGTTAGGGGGGAGACGGGGGTTAGGGGGGAGACGGGGGTTAGGGGGGAGACGGGGGTTAGGGGGGAGACGGGGGTTAGAGGGGAGACGGGGGTTAGAGGGGAGACGGGGGTTAGAGGGGAGACGGGGGTTAGAGGGGAGACGGGGGTTAGGGGGGAGACGGGGGTTAGAGGGGAGACGGGGGTTAGGGGGGAGACGGGGGTTAGAAGGGTTAGGGGGGAGACGGGGGTTAGAGGGGAGACGGGGGATAGAGGGGAGACGGGGGATAGAGGGGAGACGGGGGATAGAGGGGAGACGGGGGATAGAGGGGAGACGGGAGATAGAGGGGAGACGGGAGATAGAGGGGAGACGGGGGTTAGGGGGGAGACGGGGGTTAGAGGGGAGACGGGGGTTAGAGGGGTTAGAGGGGAGACGGGGGTTAGAGGGGAGACGGGGGTTAGAGGGGTTAGAGGGGAGGCGGGGGATAGAGGGGAGACGGGGGATAGAGGGGAGACGGGAGATAGAGGGGAGACGGGAGATAGAGGGGAGACGGGGGTTAGAGGGGTTAGAGGGGAGACGGGGGTTAGAGGGGTTAGAGGGGAGACGGGGGTTAGAGGGGTTAGAGGGGAGACGGGGGTTAGAGGGGAGACGGGGGTTAGAGGGGTTAGAGGGGAGACGGGGGTTAGAGGGGAGACGGAGGTTAGAGGGGAGACGGAGGTTAGAGGGGTTAGAGGGGAGAGAGGGGTTAGAGGGGAGACGGGGGTGAGGGGGAGACGGGGGTTAGACGTGTGTGTGTTACCTGAGGTGTGTGTGTGTTACCTGAGGTGTGTGTGTGTGTGTGTTACCTGTGGTGTGTGTGTGTTACCTGAGGTGTGTGTGTGTTACCTGTGGTGACAGTGCTGTTGGATGGTCCTGTAGTACTCTGTGTGTTTGTTACCTGTGGTGTGTGTGTGTTACCTGATGTGTGTGTGTGTGTGTTACCTGTGGTGACAGTGCTGTTGGATGGTCCTGTAGTACTCTGTGTGTGTGTTACCTGTGGTGTGTGTGTGTTACCTGAGGTGTGTGTGTGTTACCTGAGGTGTGTGTGTGTGTGTTACCTGTGGTGACAGTGCTGTTGGATGGTCCTGTAGTACTCTGTGTGAATGTCTTGGAACGGGTCCTTCAGCAGAGGGCTGTGAGAGAGAGAGGTAATGTCCCAGGACTCAGGCCAGGGCTCCAGGTTAGCCTCGATGGCTACAGAGATGCCCTTATCATGGGGCGGCACGATCTGGGCACCGTTCTCCCAATACACCTGAGAGAGGGAGGGGGGAGAGACGGGGTGGGGGGAGAGAGAGAAGGAGAAAGAGAGAGGAGAGAGAGAGAAGGAGAGAGAGAGAGAGAGAGAGACAGAGAGAGAGAGAGAAGAGAGAGAGAGAGAGAGAGAAAGAGAGAGAGAGAGAGGGGGGGAGAGAGAGAGAGACAGAGAGAGAGGAGAGAGAGAGAGAAGAGAGAAAGAGAAAGAGAGAGAGAGGGGGAGAGAGAGAGGGGGAGAGAGAGAGGGGGAGAGAGAGAGAGAGAGAAGAGACAGGGAGGGGGGAGAGAGAGAGAGAGAGAAGAGACAGGGAGGGGGGAGAGAGAGAGAGACTACTTTACACTGCTCTAATACACCTAGAAACTGCTCAACAGAAACAGACCAATACACCTGAGACAGGGACCTAATCAATCAATAACATTATCAATAAGAAAATGAATGTTACCTTGTAGCCGTTGTCCTGTTTGGGGTTGTGGGAGGCGGTCACCATGACGCCAGCACACAGACCCAGATGAGACACAGCGAAGGGCTGGAGAGAGGGAAGACACACACACACGCACGCACGGTATGATTCCAGTTTATTAATATAGGAGAGGACTATGAACCCAGCCAATAGGCGTCACTGGGAAACACCTGCCTGTGAAGGAACAGCCCACTAGCCTGTCGTGTGTCCATGTGACGTGTGTATGATCTAAGAACAGCCCACTAGCCTGTCGTGTGTCCATGTGACGTGTGTATGATCTAGGAACAGCCCACTAGCCTGTCGTGTGTGTCATACGTGTGTATGACCGAGGAATGGCCCGCTCCGATTGGCTCACAGATTGTTTTGGAAGAGATCCCAGATTGGCTTGATCCCAGGGCCATAGGGATCAGTAGGTTTGAGTGTGTGTGTGTGTGTGTGTGTGTTTGTCTGTTTATTGTACCCTGCAAACAGCAAAAAAATTAAAAAATAAACTCTCCAGAGACAGGTGAAAGGTCAACTTAAGACTCCGCCTGGTAAAAGCGTGGAAAGTCGAGGCCCCTACACTGCGGTAACCCTTGGTTACTGAATATCATGGAGTTGGTTACCCTTGGTTACTGAGTATCATGGGGTTGGTTACCCTTGGTTACTGAATATCATGGAGTTGGTTACCCTTGGTTACTGAGTATCATGGGGTTGGTTACCCTTGGTTACTGAATATCATGGAGTTGGTTACCCTTGGTTACTGAATATCATGGAGTTGGTTACCCTTGGTTACTGAGTATCATGGGGTTGGTTACCCTTGGTTACTGAGTATCATGGAGTTGGTTACTGAATATCATGGAGTTGGTTACCCTTGGTTACTGAGTATCATGGGGTTGGTTACTGAGTATCATGGAGTTGGTTACCCTTGGTTACTGAGTATCATGGGGTTGGTTCCCGAGTATCATGGAGTTGGTTACCCTTGGTTACTGAGTATCATGGGGATGGTTACTGAGTATCATGGAGTTGGTTACCCTTGGTTACTGAGTATAATGGAGTTGGTTAAGCCTTGGTTACTGAGTATCATGGAGTTGGTTAAGCCTTGGTTACTGAGTATCATGGAGTTGGTTACTGAGTATCATGGGGTTGGTTACCCTTGGTTACTGAGTGTCATGGAGTTGGTTAAGCCTTGGTTACTGAGTATCATGGGGTTGGTTACCCTTGGTTACTGAGTATCATGGAGTTGGTTAAGCCTTGGTTACTGAGTATCATAGAGTTGGTTAAGCCTTGGTTACTGAGTATCATGGAGTTGGTTAAGCCTTGGTTACTGAGTATCATGGAGTTGGTTACTGAGTATCATGGGGTTGGTTACCCTTGGTTACTGAGTATCATGGAGTTGGTTAAGCCTTGGTTACTGAGTATCATGGGGTTGGTTACCCTTGGTTACTGAGTATCATGGAGTTGGTTAAGCCTTGGTTACTGAGTATCATGGAGTTGGTTAAGCCTTGGTTATTGAGTATCATGGAGTTGGTTACTGAGTATCATGGGGTTGGTTACCCTTGGTTACTGAGTATCATGGAGTTGGTTAAGCCTTGGTTACTGAGTTTCATGGAGTTGGTTACTGAGTATCATGGGGTTGGTTACCCTTGGTTACTGAGTATCATGGAGTTGGTTACTGAGTATCATGGGGTTGGTTACTCTTGGTTACTGAGTATCATGGAGTTGGTTACTGAGTATCATGGGGTTGGTTACCCTTGGTTACTGAGTATCGTGGAGTTGGTTACCCTTGGTTACTGAGTATCATGGAGTTGGTTACTGAGTATCATGGGGTTGGTTACCCTTGGTTACTGAGTATCATGGAGTTGGTTACTGAGTATCATGGAGTTGGTTACCCTTGGTTACTGAGTATCATGGAGTTGGTTAAGCCTTGGTTACTGAGTATCATGGAGTTGGTTACTGAGTATCATGGGGTTGGTTACCCTTGGTTACTGAGTATCATGGGGTTGGTTACCCTTGGTTACTGAGTATCATGGAGTTGGTTAAGCCTTGGTTACTGAGTTTCATGGAGTTGGTTACTGAGTATCATGGGGTTGGTTACCCTTGGTTACTGAGTATCATGGAGTTGGTTACTGAGTATCATGGGGTTGGTTACTCTTGGTTACTGAGTATCATGGAGTTGGTTACTGAGTATCATGGGGTTGGTTACCCTTGGTTACTGAGTATCGTGGAGTTGGTTACCCTTGGTTACTGAGTATCATGGAGTTGGTTACTGAGTATCATGGGGTTGGTTACCCTTGGTTACTGAGTATCATGGAGTTGGTTACTGAGTATCATGGAGTTGGTTACCCTTGGTTACTTAGTATCATGGAGTTGGTTAAGCCTTGGTTACTGAGTATCATGGAGTTGGTTACTGAGTATCATGGGGTTGGTTACCCTTGGTTACTAAGTATCATGGAGTTGGTTAAGCCTTGGTTACTGAGTATCATGGGGTTGGTTACCCTTGGTTACTGAGTATCATGGAGTTGGTTAAGCCTTGGTTACTGAGTATCATGGAGTTGGTTAAGCCTTGGTTACTGAGTATCATGGAGTTGGTTACTGAGTATCATGGGGTTGGTTACCCTTGGTTACTGAGTATCATGGGGTTGGTTACCCTTGGTTACTGGGTATCATGGGGTTGGTTACTGAGTATCATGGGGTTGGTTACCCTTGGTTACTGAGTATCATGGAGTTGGTTACCCTTGGTAACTGAGTATCATGGGGTTGGCATGATACTTGGCTTTTTTAAGGGGGGGGTGCCTAATTTCCCAGGGCACCAGGGCCAAACCAACATAGACGTACCACGAAGGGTGTGGGTGTGATGTCACAGAACAGGTGGACAGGGACTCCCCGGCAGGTGAACACAGCAGCCGCCAGGCTGGCAAAACGTCTACTGCTGCCTCCACTGGGAGGGTGGGCACGGGCATCAAACCCTACCACCACCCCCCTCTCCTTCAGACACTGCCCGAAACATTGCTCCAGATACTTACAGAACCCCTGGGGAGAGAGAGAGAGGAGAGGAGGAGAGGAGAGGAAGAGAGAGAGACAGAGAGGAGAGAGAGAGACAGAGAGGAGAGAGAGAGAGAGGAGAGGAGGAGAGAGAGACAGAAAGAGGAGAGAGAGACAGAGAGAGGAGAGAGAGACAGAGAGAGGAGAGAGGAGAGAGAGAGAGAGAGGAGGAGAGAGAGATTTTAATAGAACACTGATGTGTTGACACCACATATTCAGGATGAGCTAATGACCCTGCTGGGTGTGGCTACGACCTGTGTGGTCTGTATGATGGTGAGGTCGTAGGTCATACCTGTGTGGTCTGTATGATGGTGAGGTCGTAGGTCATACCTGTGTGGTCGGTATGATGGTGAGGTCGTAGGTCTTACCTGTGGTCTGTATGATGGTGAGGTCGTAGGTCATACCTGTGTGGTCCGTATGATGGTGAGGTCGTAGGTCATACCTGTGGTCCGTATGATGGTGAGGTCGTAGGTCATACCTGTGGTCCGTATGATGGTGAGGTCGTAGGTCATACCTGTGTGGTCTGTATGATGGTGAGGTCATACCTGTGTGGTCTGTATGATGGTGAGGTCGTTCATGCAGGAGATCCCTGGTCCCATGGCAGCTCTGAGGCCAGCCGTCCCAAACTCCATCCTAGAGCCAAAACACCTCCGCAGCTCCCCAACCGCCCCCTCCTTCACCAGGCCCTGCACCAACGCCACTGTCTGGGGGTTCTACAGGAGGGGAGAGGAGGGGTACATGATCATCTCTGCAGATCCTCTAGAGCCCCCTCTTTGAAAGTTGAGGGAGAGGGCAGTTAAGGGTTGCCTTATTGCCCGGGGTCACACCAGTTGAGTTTGGCCCATTGGGATTTATTTTTAACTGATAACAACCAAAATGCATAAAATCCCAGTAATCTGGTGTTTCTGATTCCTCCCCTGTGTGATGGTGAAAACCGCTATTTTACATTTTACAGGCAATCAAATCATTTTTTTATAAGACTCCTGATTTCACCAATGAGCGAGTGCTTTTCAGACATTAATGTCCAATCCCTGGAGTGTGTGTGTGTACGTGTACAGAATCATCTTTGCAGATCCTCCATAGCCCCCTCTTTGAAGAGGGAGGTAGGGGAAGAAGGGAGAGGGGTGAGGGAGGGGAAGAGGGATGATGGAGGGGAAGAGGGGAGAGGGGTGAGGGAGGGGAAGAGGGGAGAGGGGTGAGGGAGGGGAAGAGGGGTGAGGGAGGGGAAGAGGGATGAGGGGAAGAGGGGTGAGGGAGGGGAAGAGGGGAGAGGGATGAGGGAGGGGAAGAGGGGTGAGGGAGGGGAAGAGGGGTGAGGGAGGGGAAGAGGGGTGAGGGAGGGGAAGAGGGATGAGGGGAAGAGGGATGAGGGGAAGAGGGGTGAGGGAGGGGAAGAGGGGTGAGGGATGAGGGAGGGGAGAGGGGGTGAGGGAGGGGAAGAGGGGAGAGGGGTGAGGGAGGGGAAGAGGGGAGAGGGGTGAGGGAGGGGAAGAGGGGAGAGGGAGGGGAAGAGGGGAGAGGAAGAGGGGAGAGGGATGAGGGAGGGAAAGAGGGGAGAGGGATGAGGGAGGGAAAGAGGGGAGAGGGGTGAGGGAGGGGAAGAGGGGAGAGGGAGGGGAAGAGGGGAGAGGAAGAGGGGAGAGGGATGAGGGAGGGAAAGAGGGGAGAGGGATGAGGGAGGGAAAGAGGGGAGAGGGGTGAGGGAGGGGAAGAGGGGTGAGGGAGGGGAAGAGGGGAGAGGGGTGAGGGAGGGGAAGAGGGGAACTGAAGCCATGTGAGGCAAAAGCATGATAGTAATGTAACACACCACTGTCTACCCCATCTCATCCCCAGCCACATGCCTTTAGACTTATTAAGAGGTAACGTTATGTTAAGAGGATAATATAAATCACATGCACTTCTCCCATTTCTGCCTGATTGGTGGCGTCCCGTTTCCCTTTAAAACACACGAATGAATGCCCCTTGGCGGATGGACGTTGATTACAATGCCCAGCTAAGCTACAGTAGCTCCTCGTAATTGGAGGCCAGTAACTCCAGCTATACTACTGTATGTAGCCAAATAAAACGGGAGTCGGCAAGTACAGGGCTAATGAGTCATTAAGAGTCAGTCCCCATCTATGCAAAACATGTCGCTAAATACAATGTAGCTGACAATAGTCGATACATCCTGTTCTTGAAAGTTGTAAACACCCATCATGGTCACCTAGCTAGTCCTCTCTAGAAATATCCTACGTTGTATTCAAACTACTGACGTTAGCTGGCTATTGTTTCATAAATAACTAACTTGACTGTGTCAATCAATGTCTCTTAAGTTGGGAAAGGGGGGTGATGTACATAGCTAGAAAACCCATGGTTAACTTTTTAGTTAGCTAGCTGACAAGAGAAATCCCAAAACATTGTTGAAATACATATGAGTCGTTTAGCAGACGGTGTTTTCCAGAGAGACCTACAGTAGTGAGTGCATCATGTTTTTAGTAGACATGATAACGTTTGGTCTACTGTGTCCCCTCCGAATTATTATTTTTTTAGCTGTGTACTATAACAATTAAAGTTAGTTAGGGAACTTGTGACTTGGGCCCCCAAAAAAACAGGAAGTTAAGAAACGTTTGAGTTGTTGTTAAAGTAAACGAGCTATAATTTTTTATACCCCCCCCCTCTTGACAACTTACCTTGTCAAACTGCAGCCACTGATTAATGGCTTGGTCCAATTTACTGTCACCAGTCGAGGATAAAACATTCTCCATATTGTTCCTTTTTCCCCCGGTTGTTTTCAGCACCAAAACTTATAATTTTATGACTGTTGAGTTGTACTTACACATTAATAATAAAACAATATCTCGATTAAAAAAAAGAAGAAATGTGAGTTCCCAGGTTCACTTCCGTGTTCAGTGTAAACGGACAAAAACGAGAGGCGGAGACAGTTGATTAAAACGAACTCTAATTGGTCAATGGACTGGACGGGGCTTGCACTTCCGCTTGCGTCACATGGTTTTTTTCCTGTCGTATGGAGAGAAAAAGTAACGTCAACCTCTCTGCTTTTTTGTGTTTTTTTTTATAGACTTTATGTTTTTTTAATCGAGTCTCTGAAATTGCTAAATAATAAGAAACGCTCGTCTAAGGTCCAATATTATAACGAATTATTTTCTGAATTAAGTGTCATTGTCTCATTCTCTATATTCTGTCATAATTAATTCCTGTTTTTATTTTGTTTTGTCTTTTAGGTTCTTGTTAATTCTCGAACGCAATGTCTGTCTGTTATATTTTAAACTTAACCACACTACTAACCTTATGCCTAACCTTAAATTAAGACCAAAAAGCAAAGTTTTCATGAATTTGTACGATAAATCCAAATCTTACTTTGTGGCTGTGGTAACTAGTGGAAACCCGTTTTTTGGTCACGCTCCCCAAGAAATGCTGGCGACCACGACAGAAGTCAAAGTTCAGTTGTCTTGGGGGTGTGGCTGGGGGCGTGGTTTGATGTGGGTGTTTCTTGGCTGTGTTCTTGCCACAACCTTGTGGTCTGTTGTACCTTCTAGGAGGGTCAGTATAGTGGGTGCTGTGGTATGTTGTACCTTCTAGCAGGGTCAGGATATTGGGTGCTGTGGTATGTTGTACCTTCTAGGAGGGTCAGTATAGTGGGTGGTCAGTATAGTGGGTGCTGTGGTATGTTGTACCTTCTAGGAGGGTCAGGATGGTCAGTATATTGGGTGCTGCGGTATGTTGTACCTTCTAGGAGGGTCAGTATAGTGGGTGCTGTGGTATGTTGTACCTTCTAGGAGGGTCAGTATAGTGGGTGCTGTGGCATGTTGTACCTTCTAGGAGGGTCAGGGTGGTCAGTATAGTGGGTGGTCAGTATAGTGGGTGCTGTGGTATGTTGTACCTTCTAGGAGGGTCAGGATGGTCAGTATAGTGGATGGTCAGTATAGTGGGTGCTGTGGTATGTTGTACCTTCTAGGAGGGTCAGTATAGTGGATGGTCAGTATAGTGGGTGCTGTGGTATGTTGTACCTTCTAGGAGGGTCAGGATGGTCAGTATAGTGGGTGCTGTGGTATGTTGTACCTTCTAGGAGGGTCAGTATAGCGGATGGTCAGTATAGTGGGTGCTGTGGTATGTTGTACCTTCTAGGAGGGTCAGGATGGTCAGTATAGTGGGTCCTGTGGTATGTTGTACCTTCTAGAAGGGTCAGTATATTGGGTGCTGTGATATGTTGGGTGCTGGGAATGTGATGAAAGAAATAAAAGCTGAAATAAATCATTCTTTCTACTATTATCATACTATTATTCTGACATTTCACATTCTTCAAATAAAGTGGTGATCCTAACTGACATAAAACAGGGATTTTTTACAAGGATTAAATGTCAGGAATTATTTTTTTAAAAACGGAGTTTAAATGTATTTGGCTAAGGTGTATGTAAACTTCTGACTTCAACTGTAAATACTGTAGAAGGGGAACTGACTTCAACTGTAAATACTGTAGAAGAGGAACTGACTTCAACTGTAAATACTGTAGAAGGGGAACTGACTTCAACTGTAAATACTGTAGAAGAGGAACTGACTTCAACTGTAAATACTGTAGAAGGGGAACTGACTTCAACTGTAAATACTGTAGAAGGGGAACTGACTTCAACTGTAAATACTGTAGAAGAGGAACTGACTTCAACTGTTAATACTGTAGAAGAGGAACTGGCTTCAACTGTAAATACTGTAGAAGGGGAACTGACTTCAACTGTAAATACTGTAGAAGGGGAACTGACTTCTCAAAACAGCATCTTTCTGGTGACGTCAGCGTATATTTATCTCTTCAGACTTTTAATCAATGAATGAATGGATCAATTTATTGACAGAAACCTCTCCTTTAATAGATTGACAGGATGTAGTCTCTAGAACGGTGATAACAGGTCTCTGAAACCTCTCCTTTAATAGATTGACAGGATGTAGAACGGTGATAACAGGTCTCTGAAACCTCTCCTTTAATAGATTGACAGGATGTAGAACGGTGATAACAGGTCTGAAACCTCTCCTTTAATAGATTGACAGGATGTAGGACGGTTTAACAGGTCTCT
Source organism: Oncorhynchus mykiss (assembly GCF_057628025.1). Classification (NCBI taxonomy): domain Eukaryota; kingdom Metazoa; phylum Chordata; class Actinopteri; order Salmoniformes; family Salmonidae; genus Oncorhynchus; species Oncorhynchus mykiss. Next base: position 1,377,473 of record NC_143040.1, read on the forward strand.
GAAACCTCTCCTTTAATAGATTGACAGGATGTAGAACGGTTTAACAGGTCTCTGAAACCTCTCCTTTAATAGATTGACAGGATGTAGAACGGTGATAACAGGTCTCTGAAACCTCTCCTTTAATAGATTGACAGGATGTAGAACGGTGATAACAGGTCTGAAACCTCTCCTTTAATATATTGACAGAAACCTCTCCTTTAATAGATTGACAGGATGTAGAACGGTGATAACAGGTCTCTGAAACCTCTCCTTTAATAGATTGACAGGATGTAGAACGGTGATAACAGGTCTGAAACCTCTCCTTTAATATATTGACAGAAACCTCTCCTTTAATAGATTGACAGGATGTAGAACGGTGATAACAGGTCTCTGAAACCTCTCCTTTAATAGATTGACAGGATGTAGAACGGTGATAACAGGTCTCAAACCTCTCCTTTAATATATTGACAGAAACCTCTCCTTTAATAGATTGACAGGATGTAGAACAGTGATAACAGGTCTCTGAAACCTCTCCTTTAATAGATTGACAGGATGTCGTCTCTAGAACGGTGAAACCTCTCCTTTAATAGATTAACAGGATGTCGTCTCTAGAACGGTGATAACAGGTCAACCTCTCCTTTAATAAAACAGAATGAGTCCTTCAAAGAGTTACCCCCCCCCCCCAACGCACACACACACAAATTCTCCCTCTCACACACACACACACACACTATTCTCTCTCTCTCACACACACACACTCTCCCTCGCATACACAACATTTGTACTGTACATGAAAGCTTTGCCAAAATGTATGACATATGCACTCTACCCCCCCCCCCCCCCATCTCCTAGGATTCCTCTGATGAGGAACAACACCCCCCCCCCCCATGTTATCTCCTAGGATTCCTCTGATGAGGAACAACACCCCCCCCCCCCCATGTTATCTCCTAGGATTCCTCTGATGAGGAACAACACCCCCCCCCCCCCATGTTATCTCCTAGGATTACTCTGATGAGGAACAACACCCCCCCATGTTATCTCCTAGGTATCCTCTGATGAGGAACAACCCCCCCCCCATGTTATCTCCTAGGTATCCTCTGATGAGGACCCCCCCCCCCCCATGTTATCTTCTAGGTATCCTCTGATGAGGAACAACCCCCCCCCCATGTTATCTCCTAGGATTACTCTGATGAGGAACCCCCCCCCCATGTTATCTCCTAGGTATCCTCTGATGAGGAACACCCCCCATGTTATCTCCTAGGTATCCTCTGATGAGGAACACCCCCCCATGTTATCTCCTAGGTATCCTCTGATGAGGAACACCCCCCCATGTTATCTCCTAGGTATCCTCTGATGAGGAACAACCCCCCCCCCCCATGTTATCTCCTAGGTATCCTCTGATGAGGAACAACCCCCCCCCCCCCCATGTTATCTCCTAGGTATCCTCTGATGAGGAAACACCCCCCCCCCCCCCATGTTATCTCCTAGGTATCCTCTGATGAGGACCCCCCCCCCCCCATGTTATCTCCTAGGTATCCTCTGATGAGGAACACCCCCCATGTTATCTCCTAGGTATCCTCTGATGAGGAACACCCCCCCATGTTATCTCCTAGGTTTCCTCTGTTTGATGAGGAACACCCCCCCATGTTATCTCCTAGGTATCCTCTGATGAGGACCCCCCCCATGTTATCTCTAGGTATCCTCTGATGAGGAACAACCCCCCCCCCCCCCATGTTATCTCCTAGGTATCCTCTGATGAGGACCCCCCCCCCCATGTTATCTCCTAGGTATCCTCTGATGAGGAACCCCCCCCATGTTATCTCCTAGGTATCCTCTGATGAGGAACCCCCCCCATGTTATCTCCTAGGTATCCTCTGATGAGGAACAACCCCCCCACCCCATGTTATCTCCTAGGTATCCTCTGATGAGGAACACCCCCCCCCCCATGTTATCTCCTAGGTATCCTCTGATGAGGAACAACCCCCCCCCCATGTTATCTCCTAGGTATCCTCTGATGAGAACAACCCCCCCCCCCCATGTTATCTCCTAGGTATCCTCTGATGAGGAACACCCCCCCCCCCCCCCCCCATGTTATCTCCTAGGTATCCTCTGATGAGGAACAACCCCCCCCCCCATGTTATCTCCTAGGTATCCTCTGATGAGGACCCCCCCCCATGTTATCTCCTAGGTATCCTCTGATGAGGAACCCCCCCCATGTTATCTCCTAGGTATCCTCTGATGAGGAACCCCCCCCATGTTATCTCCTAGGTATCCTCTGATGAGGAACAACCCCCCCCCCATGTTATCTCCTAGGTATCCTCTGATGAGGAACCCCCCCCATGTTATCTCCTAGGTATCCTCTGATGAGGAACAACCCCCCCCCCATGTTATCTCCTAGGTATCCTCTGATGAGGAACCCCCCCCATGTTATCTCCTAGTATCCTCTGATGAGGAACAACCCCCCCCCCCATGTTATCTCCTAGGTATCCTCTGATGAGGAACCCCCCCCCATGTTATCTCCTAGGTTTCCTCTGATGAGGACCCCCCCCCCCATGTTATCTCCTAGGTTTCCTCTGTTTGATGAGGAACAGGTTTTCGTCTGTGGGGAACAACTTCTCCTCCTTAGCGGCCTTCCTGTCTCTCCCGTTCTCTCTCTTCTTCTTCTTACTCGCTCCCTTCTTCGCCGCCCCAAACAGACGGTCGGGGGTGTGGGAGGCGGGGCCCTTGGGATGGAAGGTAGGAGGGGCTCCGGCCGAGGGGGGAGGGCCCTTGGGCCCCTTCTTCTCCTCTTGGTGGAGGGGCCTTGTCCTCGGGGAAGTCAAGAGACTCGTCTGCGGCGGCGGCCATTTTGTTTTTGGCCAGTTTCCGTTGTTTCTTCTTCTGCCTTTCCTGACTCCCCGGCTGGTTCCTGTCAGCCATGTTGGATTTGGGCGTGGCTGAAGCTGTGGGTTAGGGAGAGGTGGCGAGGAGGGGAAAAGAGGGGAGGTGGGGAGGAGGGGAGGAGGGAAGGAGAGGTGGGGAGGAGGGAGGGAAAGAAAAGGAGAGAAGGAGAGATGGGGAGAGGAAGGGAGGAAAGAAATGGTGGAGGGTAGAGGAGAAAGGGGTAGGAGGCGAGGAGAGGTCTGATTAAAGCAGCCGATAGCAAATCAAACAGATCCTAGAGCAGACTAACAGATCCCAGAGCAGACTAACAGATCCCAGAGCAGACTAACAGATCCCAGAGCAGACTAACAGATCCCAGAGCAGACTAACAGATCCCAGAGCAGACTAACAGATCCCAGAGCAGACTAACAGATCCCAGAGCAGACTAACAGATCCTAGAGCAGACTAACAGATCCTAGAGTAGACTAACAGATCCCAGAGCAGACTAACAGATCCCTAGAGCAGACTAACAGATCCCAGAGCAGACTAACAGATCCTAGAGCAGACTAACAGATCCCAGAGCAGACTAACAGATCCTAGAGCAGACTAACAGATCCCAGAGCAGACTAACAGATCCCAGAGCAGACTAACAGATCCCAGAGCAGACTAACAGATCCCAGAGCAGACTAACAGATCCCAGAGCAGACTAACAGATCCCAGAGCAGACTAACAGATCCCAGAGCAGACTAACAGATCCCAGAGCAGACTAACAGATCCCAGAGCAGACTAACAGATCCTAGAGCAGACTAACAGATCCCAGAGCAGACTAACAGATCCCAGAGCAGACTAACAGATCCCAGAGCAGACTAACAGATCCCAGAGCAGACTAACAGATCCCAGAGCAGACTAACAGATCCGAGAGCAGACTAACAGATCCTAGAGCAGACTAACAGATCCCAGAGCAGACTAACAGATCCCAGAGCAGACTAACAGATCCCAGAGCAGACTAACAGATCCTAGAGCAGACTAACAGATCCCAGAGCAGACTAACAGACCCTAGAGCAGACTAACAGATCCCAGAGCAGACTAACAGATCCCAGAGCAGACTAACAGATCCCAGAGCAGACTAACAGATCCCAGAGCAGACTAACAGATCCCAGAGCAGACTAACAGATCCCAGAGCAGACTAACAGATCCCAGAGCAGACTAACAGATCCTAGAGCAGACTAACAGATCCCAGAGCAGACTAACAGATCCTAGAGCAGACTAACAGATCCCAGAGCAGACTAACAGATCCCAGAGCAGACTAACAGATCCTAGAGCAGACTAACAGATCCTAGAGCAGACTAACAGATCCCAGAGCAGACTAACAGATCCTAGAGCAGACTAACAGATCCCAGAGCAGACTAACAGATCCTAGAGCAGACTAACAGATCCCAGAGCAGACTAACAGATCCCAGAGCAGACTAACAGATCCCAGAGCAGACTAACAGATCCCAGAGCAGACTAACAGATCCCCAGAGCAGACTAACAGATCCCTAGAGCAGACTAACAGATCCCCAGAGCAGACTAACAGATCCCCAGAGCAGACTAACAGATCCCCAGAGCAGACGAACAGATCCCCAGAGCAGACTAACAGATCCCCAGAGCAGACTAACAGATCCCAGAGCAGACTAACAGATCCCAGAGCAGACTAAAATCCCATTACGGTCCACATGAATACAACTAGAAGATGGTACCTGGAGTGAAGCCCTTCCCCTCTCTGCTCTCCTTTAGTTTGTGTTTAGGAGTCCAGGGTTTTCTCCTGGCCACCGCTGAACCTGATGTGGGTGCGGTCAGGAGTAGCTTGGTAGGTTTTAGGGGGGTAGTTCTGGTACGGCCTGTAGCTCGGGTTAGAGTCGGTTCTCTGGCGTTTGCCCGGCGGATCGTCGTCTCTGGCGTCACGGTCTGGTGAGACCCGACGCGGAAACAGGCCTGCATCCTTCAACTCTACAGAGAGAGAGATGGAGGGATGGAGGGATGGAGAGAGAGAGAGAGAGATGGAGGGATGGAGAGAGAGATGGAGAGAGAGAGAGATGGAGGGATGGAGAGAGAGAGATGGAGGGATGGAGAGAGAGAGAGGGATGAGAGATGGAGGGATGGAGAGAGAGGGGGATGGAGAGAGATGGAGGGATAGAGAGAGAGATAGAGAGATGGAGGGATGGAGAGAGAGATGGAGGGAGAGATAGAGATGGAGGGATGGAGAGAGAGAGGGATGGAGAGAGAGGGAGGGAGAGAGAGGGATGGAGGGATGGAGAGAGAGAGAGATGGAGGGATGGAGAGAGAGAGAGAGACACAGAGGGATGGAGAGAGATGGAGGGAGAGGAAAGAGGATGGAGAGATGGAGGGATGGAGAGAAGAGAGGGGGATGGAGCGAGAGAGAGAGAGATGGAGGGATGGAGAGAGAGAGAGGGATGGAGAGAGAGAGAGAGAGGGGATGGAGAGAAGAGGGATGGAGAGGGATGGAGAGAGAGAGGATTGAGAGAGATGGAGGGAGAGAGGGATGGAGGGATGGAGAGAGAGAGGGATGGAGAGAGGGATGGAGAGAGAGAGGGGATGGAGAGAGAGAGAGAGAGATGGAGGGATGGAGAGAGAGAGAGAGAGGGATGGAGAGAGGGATGGAGAGAGAGAGGGATGGAGAGGGATGGAGAGAGAGAGGGATGGAGAGAGATGGAGGGAGAGAGGGGATGGAGAGAGAGAGGGGATGAGAGAGAGAGAGATGGAGGGAGGGGGAAGGAGGGAGGGGGAAGGAGGGAGGGGGAAGGAGGGAGGGGGAAGGAGGGAGGGGTGGTGAGAGGGAGAGAGAGAGAGGGAGGGGTGGTGGAGGGAGAGAGAGAGAGAGAGAGGGGAAATAGGGAAGGGTGGTGATTAATTCACTGTATCTTGTAAATCTTCCCATCACCACATTAGTCAACAATTACCCCTCTATCTGTCTGTGCTGAGTTTAGTGTGTAATGAGGTGTCTGTGCTGAGTTCAGTGTGTAATGAGGTGTCTGTGCTGAGTTAGTGTGTAATGAGGTGTCTGTACTGAGTTTAGTGTGTAATGAGGTGTCTGTACTGAGTTTAGTGTGTAATGAGGTGTCTGTACTGAGTTTAAGTGTGTAATGAGGTGTCTGTACTGAGTTTAGTGTGTAATGAGGTGTCTGTACTGAGTTTAGTGTGTAATGAGGTTGTCTGTACTGAGTTTAGTGGTAATGAGGTGTCTGTACTGAGTTTAAGTGTATTGAGGTGTGTGTGTGTGTGTATTGAGGTGTGTGTGTGTATTGAGGTATGTGTATTGAGGTGTGTGTGTTGAGGTGTGTGTGTGTGTTGAGGTGTGTGTGTGTGTGTGTATTGAGGTGTGTGTGTGTGTGTGTGTATTGAGGTGTGTGTGTGTGTGTGTGTGTACTGAGGTGTGTGTGTGTGTTTTGAGGTGTGTGTGTGTGTGTGTATTGAGGTGTGTGTGTGTCTCTGTGTGTGTGTGTGTGTGTGTGTCTCTGTGTGTGTATGTGTGTCTCTGTGTGTGTGTGTGTGTATTGAGGTGTGTGTGTGTATTGAAGTGTGTGTGTGTGTGTGTGTGTGTATATTGAGGTGTGTGTGTGTGTGTGTATTGAGGTGTGTGTGTGTGTGTATTGAAGTGTGTGTGTGTGTGTATTGGAAGTGGGTGTGTGTGTGTGTGTGTGTATTGAGGTGTGTGAGTGTGTGTGTGTGTGTGTGTATTGAGGTGTGTGTGTGTGTGTGTGTGTGTGTATTGAGGTGTGTGTGTGTGTGTGTTGATGTGTGTGTATTGAGGTGTGTGTTGATGTGTGTGTGTGTGTTGATGTGTGTGTGTGTGTGTGTGTGTGTTGATGTGTGTGTGTGTGTGTGTGTGTGTGTGTGTGTTGATGTGTGTGTGTGTGTGTGTTGATGTGTGTGTGTGTGTGTGTGTGTGTGTGTACCTTGAACTCTGAGCTGAGCTCGGTAATCTCGGTTGCGGATCGAGAGGCGAGAGTCATATTGGTTGATGAAGGGAGAGTTGGGGGGGAAACCCGCAAACATCCTCCTCACTGAGCAGTCCTACACACACACACACACACACACACACACACAGAGACACACACACACAGAGACACACACACACAGTGAGACACACACACAGTTAATATCCAGGCCAGTTCAGACAGTATTGTAGAGAGATGAATCAGGGAGTACTTCCCAAAATGGCCCCCTATTCCCTACATAGTGCACTACTTTTGACCAGAGGCCCCACTGTCTAGGGGATAGGGGACAGAGCGGACAGATACTCACAAATCCAAAATGTCCCCTGAGAGAACAGTTATAACAGCAGGGGTTGGTCCGGGCGTTGTCCTCTCCTTTTACCACCAGTACAGGACCTGACTTAGTCTGGGGGGAGAGATACAGGACCTGACTTAGTCTGGGGGGAGAGAGATACAGGACCTGACTTAGTCTGGGGGGAGAGATACAGGACCTGACTTAGTCTGGGGGGAGAGATACAGGACCTGACTTAGTCTGGGGGGAGAGATACAGGACCTGACTTAGTCTGGGGGGAGAGATACAGGACCTGACTTAGTCTGGGGGGGGAGATACAGGACCTGACTTAGTCTGGGGGGGGGAGATACAGGACCTGACTTAGTCTGGGGGGGGGAGATACAGGACCTGACTTAGTCTGGGGGGGGAGATACAGGACCTGACTTAGTCTGGGGGGGAGATACAGGACCTGACTTAGTCTGGGGGGGAGAGATACAGGACCTGACTTAGTCTGGGGGGGGGGAGATACAACTGGGGGGGGGGAGATACAGGACCTGACTTAGTCTGGGGGGAGAGATACAGGACCTGACTTAGTCTGGGGGGAGAGATACAGGACCTGACTTAGTCTGGGGGGGGGGGAGATACAGGACCTGACTTAGTCTGGGGGGAGAGAGAGATACAGGACCTGACTTAGTCTGGGGGGGGAGATACAGGACCTGACTTAGTCTGCGGGGAGAGATACAGGACCTGACTTAGTCTGGGGGGGAGATACAGGACCTGACTTAGTCTGGGGGGAGATACAGGACCTGACTTAGTCTGGGGGGGAGATACAGGACCTGACTTAGTCTGGGGGGGAGATACAGGACCTGACTTAGTCTGGGGGGGAGATACAGGACCTGACTTAGTCTGGGGGGGAGATACAGGACCTGACTTAGTCTGGGGGGGGAGATACAGGACCTGACTTAGTCTGGAGGGGAGAGATACAGGACCTGACTTAGTCTGGGGGGAGAGATACAGGACCTGACTTAGTCTGGGGGGAGAGATACAGGACCTGACTTAGTCTGGGGGGGGAGATACAGGACCTGACTTAGTCTGGGGGGGGAGATACAGGACCTGACTTAGTCTGGGGGGAGATACAGGACCTGACTTAGTCTGCGGGGAGAGATACAGGGCCTGACTTAGTCTGGGCCTGACCCTCTCTGCTTCATACCACCCCCCCCATCTCCACACCCTGGTTTTCTCCTTCCCTCTCTGCTTCATACCCCCCCCCCCCCCCATCTCCACACCCTGGTTTTCTCCCTCCCTCTCTCATCTCCTCCCCCCTCCCCTCCTCTCTCTCTCATCCTCCCCATCTCCTCCCCCCTCCCCTCCTCTCTCTCTCATCCTCCCCATCTCCTCCCCCCTCTCCTCCTCCCTCTCTGCTTCATACCCCCCCCATCTCCACACCCTGGTTTTCTCCCTCCCTCTCTTTTCCACTTGAGTAGTTTCAGGACAGAGAGGATGAATGCTATTAGAGAGGCATGGCATTATCAGGTCACACCGGCCGGCCGGCTGGCCCCATCTCCATCACAAAGACACACACACAAACACACACACTCTTTAGGAGATCACAGCCCCATGTCCCGACCCCCTTCACCCCATCCAGCTCATCTCTCATGTAAATTGGCTGTAGGTCTCTTTCTCTCTTCTCTTGCTCTCCCGCTCTGTCAACCTCTCCTCCTCTCTCTGTGTTTCATCCCCTCTCTCTCTCTCCCTCTCTCTCTCTCCCTCCCCTTCCCCCTCTCTCTCTGTCTCCCTCTCTCTCCCCCTCCCCTTCCCTCTCTCTCCGCCTCCCTCTCTCTCTGTCTCTCTGTCTCCCTCTCTCTCTGTCTCTCTCCCTCTCTTTCTGTCTCTCTCTCTCTCTCTCTCTCTGACCTTGGGCTCCTCTTATCTCCAAACTCTGATTCAGCAGAGAAGAGAAAGAACCAAAGACAGAAATAGAGAATAGAAATGCGATCCCATCCTTTCCCATCAACCGGTGATAACAACAGTCATAGCTTCTGTGTGTGTCTGTCTCAGACAATATTAATTAAGGGGATAAACCTCCACCCCTCCCTTTCTCATTCTCGCTCCCTATCTTCAGGGTCTGAAGCTGAGGGGGGAGATATGGGGGGGGGGCTGTGGGGGAGATATGGGGGGGCGGACTGAGGGGGGAGATATGGGTGAGGGGGGAGATATGGGTGAGGGCTGAGGGGGGAGAGAAAGTTGAGGGCTGAGGGCTGAGATATGGGTGAGGGCTGAGGGTGGAGCTATGGGTGAGGGCTGAGGGGAAGCTATGGGTGAGGGCTGAGGGGAAGCTATGGGTGAGGGCTGAGGGGGAGCTATGGGTGAGGGCTGAGGGGGAGCTATGGGTGAGGGCTGAGGGGGAGCTATGGGTGAGGGCTGAGGGGGGAGCTATGGGTGAGGGCTGAGGGGGAGCTATGGGTGAGGGCTGAGGGGGAGATATGGGTGAGGACTGAGGGGGGAGAGAATGTTGAGGGCTGCGATATGGGTGAGGACTGAAGGGGGAGCTATGGGTGAGGGCTGAGGGGGTGAGAGGTCAGGATGAGGGGGGGTGAGAGGTCAGGGTGAGGGGGTGAGAGGTCAGGGTGAGGGGGGGTGAGAGGTCAGGGTGAGGCGGTGAGAGGTCAGGGTGAGGGGGGGGTGAGAGGTCAGGGTGAGGGGGGTGAGAAGTCAGGATGAGGGCGGGTGAGAGGTGAGGGTGAGGGGGGTGAGAGGTCATAGTCTATGGGGTCCCTGGAAGGGGTGAGAGGTCAGAGTCTATGGGGTCCCTGGAAGGGGTGAGAGGTCATAGTCTATGGGGTCCCTGGAAGGGGTGAGAGGTCAGGGTGAGGGTGAGGGGGGGTCCTGGAAGACCCAAACACTTCAGTGTTCACTAAGCTATTCAGAGAAGGAGTGTTGATCAAGGACCAGACCCCCCACCATCCTAGATCCCCATCTCAGACCACCCCCCATCCTAGATCCCCATCTCAGACCCCCCCCCATCCTAGATCCCCATCTCAGACCCCCCCCCCCCACCCCATCCAAGTTTATCCCCATCTCAGGTCGCCCCACCCTGTCCATATAATTCATCCTAGATCCCCATCTCAGGTCGCCCCCCCCTGTCCATATAATTCATCCTAGATCCCCATCTTAGGTCCCCCCCCCCCTGTCCATATAAATCATCCTAGATCTCCATCTCAGCCCCCCTCTGTCCATATAATTCATCCTAGATCCCCATCTCAGCCCCTCCTGTCCATATAAATCATCCTAGATCCCCATCTCAGGCCCCCCTGTCCATATAATTCATCCTAGATCCCCATCTCAGGCCCCCCCCCCCCCCCCCCCCGGCCCATATAATTCATCCTAGATCCCCATCTCAGGCCCCCCCGTCCATATAATTCATCCTAGATCCCCATCTCAGGTCGCCCCACCCTGTCCATATAATTCATCCTAGATCCCCATCTCAGGTCGCCCCACCCTGTCCATATAATTCATCCTAGATCCCCATCTTAGGTCCCCCCCCCCCCCTGTCCATATAATTCATCCTAGATCCCCATCTCAGCCCCTCCTGTCCATATAATTCATCCTAGATCCCCATCTCAGCGCCCCCCCCCGTCCATATAATTCATCCTAGATCCCCATCTCAGCCCCCCCCCCCTGTCCATATAAGTCATCCTAGATCCCCATCTCAGCCCCCATCCCCCGGCCCATATAATTCATCCTAGATCCCCATCTCAGCCCCCTCCGTCCATATAATTCATCTTAGATCCCCATCTCAGGTCGCCCCCCCCCTGTCCATATAATTCATCCTAGATCCCCATCTCAGCCCCCCCCCCCCCTGTCCATATAATTCATCCTAGATCCCCATCTCAGCCCCCCCCCCCCCCCCCCTGTCCATATAATTCATCCTAGATCCCCATCTCAGTACTCAAGATACAGTCTGCGGTTTTCATGTTCTTCTTGTAACAAGCCAGAGACTGATTTGAGACTTTTGGGACAGCAGTATAATGGGACAGCAGTATAATGGGACAGCAGTATAATGGGACAGCAGTATAATGGGATAGCAGTATAATGGGACAGCAGTATAATGGGACAGCAGTATAATGGGATAGCAGTATAATGGGACAGCAGTATAATGGGACAGCAGTATAATGGGACAGCAGTATAATGGGACAGCAGTATAATGGGACAGCAGTATAATGGGACAGCAGTATAATGGGATAGCAGTATAATGGGACAGCAGTATAATGGGACAGCAGTATAATGGGACAGCAGTATAATGGGACAGCAGTATAATGGGACAGCAGTATAATGGGATAGCAGTATAATGGATAGCAGTATAATGGGATAGCAGTATAATGGGACAGCAGTATAATGGGACAGCAGTATAATGGGACAGCAGTATAATGGGACAGCAGTATAATGGGACAGCAGTATAATGGGACAGCAGTATAATGGGACAGCAGTATAATGGGACAGCAGTACAATGGGACAGCAGTATAATGGGACAGCAGTATAATGGGATAGCAGTATAATGGGACAGCGGTATAATGGGACAGCGGTACAATGGGACAGCGGTATAATGGGACAGCGGTATAATGGGACAGCGGTATAATGGGACAGCGGTATAATGGGACAGCGGTATAATGGGACAGCGGTATAATGGGACAGCGGTATAATGGGACAGCGGTATAATGGGACAGCGGTATAATGGGACAGCGGTATAATGGGACAGCGGTATAATGGGACAGCGGTATAATGGGACAGCGGTATAATGGGACAGCGGTATAATGGGACAGCGGTATAATGGGACAGCGGTATAATGGGGCAGCGGTATAATGGGGCAGCGGTATAATGGGGCAGCGGTATAATGGGGCAGCAGTATAATGGGATAGCAGTATAATGGGATAGCAGTATAATGGGACAGCAGTATAATGGGACAGCAGTATAATGGGACAGCAGTATAATGGGACAGCAGTATAATGCTGAATCAGGTACAGTGCTTTCAGAAGGTATTCATACCCCTTGATTTATTCTACATTTCCCTTGTTACAGCCCGAAGTCAAAATGGATTCAATTGATTTTTCTCTCTCACCCATCTACACACAATAACCCCACCCCCAAAAAATGAACTTGTCTTTGCCGATGACAAGCATACCCATAACATGATGCAGCCACCACCATGCTTGAACATAAGGAGAGCGGGACTCAGTCATGCGTTTGTGTTGGATGTGCCCCAAACATAACTCTTTGTATTCAGGATGTGAAGTTAATTTCTGTAGTTCCACCGTTCTACTGGGGCGAAGGAGGAGGAGGTCGGCCATGTCAGATTTCAGACAGAAAACACCACGGCGGCCATGTTGGATCCCCATGGGGCCGGACGGACCCAATAAAGGAGTCCACGGAATGTTCAGTCGGTGTGGACACAACCAGCCATCCGTAGCGACACACACACACACACACACACACACTAAGCTGTACTCTCTTCGGCTTCTTGGTTTGGCTGGAGGCAAAGCCCTGTTAATCCTAAAGCCCACACTGTTATACCCAACACACACACACACACACACACACACACACACACACTAAGCTGGGTGGTATAGCGTACACACACACACACACACACACACACACACACACACACACACACACACACTGGGCTGGGTGGTATTTAACTATATACTGGTATTGGATGCATGGACCGGATTGGGTTTCAACTTGACCTTCTATAAATGGCATTTAAATCTTCAGTTTCCTCCTCTGTCGTCTACCTGAGTCCCCCCCCCCCCCCCCTGTCTGCTACCTGAGTCCTCACTCTCCCCCCTCCTCCCCTGCCTGCTACCTGAGTCCTCTCCCCCCTCCTCCCCCGCCTGCTACCTGAGTCCTCTCCCCCCTCCTCCCCTGTCTGCTACCTGAGTCCTCTCCCCCCTCCTCCCCTGTCTGCTACCTGAGTCCTCACTCTCCCCCCTCCTCCTCTGTCTGCTACCTGAGTCCTCTCCCCCCTCCTCCCCTGTCTGCTACCTGTCCTCACTCTCCCTGGGTCACTCAAGGACATTGAGACTTGTCCTGAAGGTGAACCTTCACCCCAGTCTGAGGACCTGAGCGCTCTGGAGCAGGTTTTCATCAAGGATCTCTCTGTACTTTGCCCCGTTCATCATTCCCTCGATCCTGACTAGTCTCCCAGTCCCTGCCGCTGTAAAACATCCCCACAGCATGACGCTGCCACCACCATGCTTCACCGTAGTGATGGTGCCAGGTTTCCTCCAGACATGATGCTTGGCATTCAGGCCAAAGAGTTCAATCTTGGTTTCATCAGACCAGAGAATCTTGTTTCTCGTGGTCTGAGAGTCCTTTAGGTGCCTTTTGACAAACTCCAAGCGGACTGTCATGTTCCTTTTACTGAGGAGTGGCTTCCGTCTGGCCTCTCTACCATAAAGGCCTGATTGGTGGAGAGCTGCAGAGATGGTTGTCCTTCTGGAAGGTTCTCCCATCTCAACAGAGGAACTCTGGAGCTCTGTCAGAGTGACCATTGGGTTCTTGGTCACCTTCCTGACCAAGGCCCTTCTCCCCCGATTGGTCAGTTTAGCTGGGCGGCCAGCTCTATGAAGAGACTTGGTGGTTCAAAACTTCTTCCATTTCAGAATGATGGAGGACACTGTGTTCTCGGGGACCTTCAATGATGCAGACATTGTTTTGGTACCCTTCCCCAGATCTGTGCCTCGACACAATCCTGTCTCGGACCTCTACGGACAATTCCTCTGGACCTCTTGGCTTGGATTTTGTTCTGACCTGCACTGTTAACTGTGGGATTTCATATAGACAGGTTTGTGCCTTTTCAAATCATGTCCAATCAATTGAATTTACCCACAGGTGGACTCCAATCTAGTTGTAGAAACATCTCAAGGATGATCAATGGAAACAGGATGCACCTGAGCTCCATTTAGAGGCTCATAGCAAAGGGTCTGAATACTTATGTAAATAAGGCATTTCTGTTTTTTAGTTTTTAATACATTTACTGACATTTCAAAAACACCTGTTTTTTGTTCTTTGTGCTTTGTTATTATGGGGTATTGTGATGTCATTATGGGGTACTGTGATGTCATTATGGGGTATTGTGATGTCATTATGGGGTATTGTGATGTCGTTATGGGGTATTGTGATGTCATTATTGGGTATTGGGGTGTAGATTAATGAGGACATTTGTATTAATTGAATCCATTTCAGAATAAGGCTGTAACGTAACAAAATGTGGAAAAAGTCCAGGGGTCTTTTCACATATTATGGATAAACTGTTAGGATGAAATATTACATCAAATGTATTTATAAATCCCTTTTTTAAATCAACATAATGAAACCAGAGGTTGAACTTGAATGTTATTTAATCCTCTGTGATTTGTAGCGATTCAGCATCACAGATGGGTTTGTTGTGAGGGCGGGGGAGTCCTGAGATGGGGCCACACCCTGGGTGTAATTCTCCCCAGGACCCCCTGCCACAGACTGGGTGTAATTCTCCCCAGGACCCCCTGCCACACCCTGGGTGTAATTCTCCCCAGGACCCCCTGCCACACCCTGGGTGTAATTCTCCCCAGGACCCCCTGCCACACCCTGGGTGTAATTCTCCCCAGGACCCCCTGTAACACCCTGGGTGTAATTCTCCCCAGGACCCCCTGCCACACCCTGGGTGTAATTCTCCCCAGGACCCCTGCCACACCCTGGGTGTAATTCTCCCCAGGACCCCCTGCCACACCCTGGGTGTAATTCTCCCCAGGAAAGAGAGAAGGGGGGAGAGAGAGAGAGAAGGGGATAGAGAGGGACAGAGAGAGAGATTGAGAGAGGGAAGGGGGTAGAGAGGGACAGAGAGAGAGAGAGAGAGAGAGAGAGGGAAGGGGGGTAGAGAGGGACAGAGAGAGAGAGAGAGGGAAGGGTGGTAGAGAGAGAGAGAGAGAGAGAGGGATGGAGGAGAGAATCCCCCCAGCCTCTAGGAATGTAGATAATGATAATTTGATTCACAGAAGAACTGCGGTGAAATGCCACGTCACACACACACACACACACACACACACACACACACAGCGGTCTTTCATGGGAGCAGTGGTAATCTGGTCACAGCATGCAGAGTGGAAAATAGGATAATCTATTTAAATCAATTTGTAGGTTATTTAATATCTATTGAAACACATTATAGAGACTAGAGAGGTTTCCCTTGACAGGGTGTGACAGGTTGTAAGGACATGTGTGGTGGGGGGGGGGGGGGGTTAAACCCTGTTTCTCTCTCTCTGAGAGAGCGAGACAGAGAGAGACAGCGAGAGAGAGAGACAGAGAAAGAGAGAAAGAGCGAGAGAGAGACAGAGAGAGAGAGAGAGAGACAGCGAGAGAGAGAGACAGAGAGGGAGACAGAGCGAGAGACAGAGCGAGACAGAGAGAGAGACAGAGAGTGAGAGAGAGAGAGACAGAGCGAGAGTGAGAGACAGAGACAGAGAGAGAGACAGAGAGACAGAGAGAGAGAGAGAAAGAGAGAGAGACAGAGAGAGAGAGCGAGAGAGAGACAGAGCGAGAGAGAGACAGAGAATTGAAATGAATTGAGAGAGAGACAGAGCGAGAGAGCGAGAGAGAGAGAGAGAGAGAGAGAGAGAGACAGAGAGGGAGAGAGAGACAGAGAGAGACAGAGAGAGAGCGAGAGAGAGAGACAGAGAGAGAGACAGAGCGAGACAGAGAGGGAGAGAGAGACAGAGAGAGACAGAGCGAGAGTGAGAGACAGAGAATTGAAATGAATTCAGAGAGAGACAGAGACACAGAGAACAACAGCCTCCTGATATTAGAACCCCCCTCCAACCCCAGGTTGAGACCCTGCAGTACGCTCTCTGACCACACAGGGGCGATGTTACCCCACAGTGAAACAAACATCACCACCACTACACCGGAGTTGATTACCAAGAAGACAGTGAATGTTCCAGAGTGGCCGAGTTTTGACTGAAACCTGCTTGAAAATCAACGGAAAGACTTAAAAATGTCCGTCTAGCGATGATCAACAACCAACTCGACAGACCTTAAATAATTATGAAAACACTCATGTGAAAATATTGAACAATCCAGCTGTAGTCACTCTTAGAGACTTACCCAGAAAGACTGGGAGGGTTGGCACGGTGGAGGGGATATGTAGAGGGTTGGCACGGTAGAGGGGATATGTAGAGGGTTGGCACGGTAGAGGGGATATGTAGAGGGTTGGTACGGTGGAGGGGATATGTAGAGGGTTGGCACGGTGGAGGGGATATGTAGAGGGTTGGCACGGTGGAGGGGATATGTAGAGGGTTGGCACGGTGGAGGGGATATGTAGAGGGTTGGCACGGTGGAGGGGAGGGGATATGTAGAGGGTTGGCACGGTGGAGGGGAGGGGATATGTAGAGGGTTGGCACGGTGGAGGGGATATGTAGAGGGTTGGCACGGTAGAGGGGATATGTAGAGGGTTGGTACGGTGGCGGGGATATGTAGAGGGTTGGCACGGTGGAGGGGATATGTAGAGGGTTGGCACGGTAGAGGGGATATGTAGAGGGTTGGTACGGTGGAGGGGATATGTAGAGGGTTGGCACGGTGGAGGGGATATGTAGAGGGTTGGCACGGTGGAGGGGATATGTAGAGGGTTGGTACGGTGGAGGGGATATGTAGAGGGTTGGCACGGTGGAGGGGATATGTAGAGGGTTGGCACGGTGGAGGGGAGGGGATATGTAGAGGGTTGGCACGGTGGAGGGGATATGTAGAGGGTTGGCACGGTGGAGGAGATATGTAGAGGGTTGGCACGGTGGAGGGGATATGTAGAGGGTTGGCACGGTGGAGGGGATATGTAGAGGGTAGAGGGTTGGCACGGTGGAGGGGATATGTAGAGGGTTGTCACGGTGGAGGGGATATGTAGAGGGTTGGTACGGTGGAGGGGATATGTAGAGGGTTGGTACGGTGGAGGGGATATGTAGAGGGTTGGCACGGTGGAGGGGATATGTAGAGGGTTGGCACGGTGGAGGGGAGGGGATATGTAGAGGGTTGGCACGGTGGAGGGGATATGTAGAGGGTTGGCACGGTGGAGGGGATATGTAGAGGGTTGGCACGGTGGAGGGGATATGTAGAGGGTTGGCACGGTGGAGGGGATATGTAGAGGGTTGGTACGGTGGAGGGGATATGTAGAGGGTTGGCACAGGGGAGGGGATATGTAGAGGGTTGGTACGGTGTAGGGGATATGCAGAGGGTTTGTACGGTGGAGGGGAGGGGAAATGTAGAGGGTTGGTACGGTGGAGGGGATATGTAGAGGGTTGGCACGGTGGAGGGGAGGGGATATGTAGAGGGTTGGTAAGGTGGAGGGGATATGTAGAGGGTTGGCACGGTGGAGGGGATATGTAGAGGGTTGGCACGGTGGAGGGGATATGTAGAGGGTTGGCACGGTGGAGGGGATATGTAGAGGGTTGGCACGGTGGAGGGGAGGGGATATGTAGAGGGTTGGTAAGGTGGAGGGGATATGTAGAGGGTTGGTACGGTGTAGGGGATATGCAGAGGGTTGGTACGGTGGAGGGGATATGTAGAGGGTTGGTAAGGTGGAGGGGATATGTAGAGGGTTGGCACGGTGGAGGGGATATGTAGAGGGTTGGTACGGTGGAGGGGATATGTAGAGGGTTGGCACGGTGGAGGAGATATGTAGAGGGTTGGCACGGTGGAGGGGATATGTAGAGGGTTGGTACGATGGAGGGGATATGTAGAGGGTTGGCACGGTGGAGGGGATATGTAGAGGGTTGGCACGGTGGAGGGGAGGGGATATGTAGAGGGTTGGCAAGGTGGAGGGGATATGTAGAGGGTTGGCACGGTGGAGGGGATATGTAGAGGGTTGGCACGGTGGAGGGGATATGTACAGCCTCCTGATATTAGAACCCCCCTCCAACCCCAGGTTGAGACCCTGCAGTACGCTCTCTGACCACACAGGGGCGATGTTACCCCACAGTGAAACAAACATCACCACCACTACACCGGAGTTGATTACCAAGAAGACAGTGAATGTTCCAGAGTGGCCGAGTTTTGACTGAAATCTGCTTGAAAATCAACGGAAAGACTTAAAAATGTCCGTCTAGCGATGATCAACAACCAACTCGACAGACCTTAAATAATTATGAAAACACTCATGTGAAAATATTGAACAATCCAGCTGTGGTCACTTTTAGAGACGTACCCAGAAAGACTGGGAGGGTTGACACGGTGGAGGGGATATGTAGAGGGTTGGTACGGTGGAGGGGATATGTAGAGGGTTGGTACGTAGAGGGGATATGTAGAGGGTTGGCACGGTGGAGGGGATATGTAGAGGGTTGGCACGGTGGAGGGGATATGTAGAGGGTTGGTACGGTGGAGGGGATATGTAGAGGGTTGGCACGGTGGAGGGGATATGTAGAGGGTTGGCACGGTGGAGGGGATATGTAGAGGGTTGGTACGGTGGAGGGGATATGTAGAGGGTTGGCACGGTGGAGGGGATATGTAGAGGGTTGGCACGGTGGAGGGGAGGGGATATGTAGAGGGTTGGCACGGTGGAGGGGATATGTAGAGGGTTGGCACGGTGGAGGAGATATGTAGAGGGTTGGCACGGTGGAGGGGATATGTAGAGGGTTGGCACGGTGGAGGGGATATGTAGAGGGTAGAGGGTTGGCACGGTGGAGGGGATATGTAGAGGGTTGTCACGGTGGAGGGGATATGTAGAGGGTTGGTACGGTGGAGGGGATATGTAGAGGGTTGGTACGGTGGAGGGGATATGTAGAGGGTTGGCACGGTGGAGGGGATATGTAGAGGGTTGGCACGGTGGAGGGGAGGGGATATGTAGAGGGTTGGCACGGTGGAGGGGATATGTAGAGGGTTGGCACGGTGGAGGGGATATGTAGAGGGTTGGCACGGTGGAGGGGATATGTAGAGGGTTGGCACGGTGGAGGGGATATGTAGAGGGTTGGTACGGTGGAGGGGATATGTAGAGGGTTGGCACAGGGGAGGGGATATGTAGAGGGTTGGTACGGTGTAGGGGATATGCAGAGGGTTTGTACGGTGGAGGGGAGGGGAAATGTAGAGGGTTGGTACGGTGGAGGGGATATGTAGAGGGTTGGCACGGTGGAGGGGAGGGGATATGTAGAGGGTTGGTAAGGTGGAGGGGATATGTAGAGGGTTGGCACGGTGGAGGGGATATGTAGAGGGTTGGCACGGTGGAGGGGATATGTAGAGGGTTGGCACGGTGGAGGGGATATGTAGAGGGTTGGCACGGTGGAGGGGAGGGGATATGTAGAGGGTTGGTAAGGTGGAGGGGATATGTAGAGGGTTGGTACGGTGTAGGGGATATGCAGAGGGTTGGTACGGTGGAGGGGATATGTAGAGGGTTGGTAAGGTGGAGGGGATATGTAGAGGGTTGGCACGGTGGAGGGGATATGTAGAGGGTTGGTACGGTGGAGGGGATATGTAGAGGGTTGGCACGGTGGAGGAGATATGTAGAGGGTTGGCACGGTGGAGGGGATATGTAGAGGGTTGGTACGATGGAGGGGATATGTAGAGGGTTGGCACGGTGGAGGGGATATGTAGAGGGTTGGCACGGTGGAGGGGAGGGGATATGTAGAGGGTTGGCAAGGTGGAGGGGATATGTAGAGGGTTGGCACGGTGGAGGGGATATGTAGAGGGTTGGCACGGTGGAGGGGATATGTAGAGGGTTGGTACGGTGGAGGGGATATGTAGAGGGTTGGCACGGTGGAGGGGATATGTAGAGGGTTGGTACGGTGTAGGGGATATGCAGAGGGTTGGTACGGTGGAGGGGAGGGGATATGTAGAGGGTTGGTAAGGTGGAGGGGATATGTAGAGGGTTGGCACGGTGGAGGGATATGTAGAGGGTTGGCACGGTGGAGG
>NC_143040.1:1405000-1417500 GCF_057628025.1 Oncorhynchus mykiss
GGCAGACAGACTCACTCAGCATAGTGACTAATGATTACACCAAGAGGCAGACAGACTCACTCAGCATCATGACTAATGACTACACCAAGAGGCAGACAGACTCACTGGCATCATGACTAATGATGACACCAAGAGGCAGACAGACTCACTAGCATCATGACTAATGATGACACCAAGAGGCAGACAGACTCACTCAGCATCATGACTAATGATTACGCCAAGAGGCAGACAGACTCACTCAGCATCATGACTAATGACTACACCAAGAGGCAGACAGACTCACTCAGCATCATGACTAACGACTACACCAAGTGGCAGACAGACAGAGAGGCAGACAGAGAGGCAGACAGACAGACAGACAGGCAGACAGAGAGGCAGACAGAGAGGCAGACAGCGGCAGACAGACAGACAGCGGCAGACAGACAGACAGACAGACAGACGGCGATCTCATTTCCTCTTCAGAAAGTTCCAGGAAATACGAATCACTGACGCATTCTGTTAATTGATAAACTAGGACAAAATAATAATTAATGTTCAATACATTTATATTGTTAAATTCTGTTAAACGCCTGGAGTCCTTGAGGGCCCTAATGATGACACGTGGACCAGAATGAGTCTCTCCACAACAATGTTGTTCCTGTCGTGAAGATTCATCATCTTCAGCTGAATGTTTTTTCAGATTCGATCTGCTAAATATTCACCCAAAAAAAGCCAAGGTTGTCCAGGAGCCAAAATGAAATCATTAGTCCGAAGAACGTCTCTGCCACACGATGCCATTCGATTGGCTGCACTTCACTAACCGTGTTTTATCCAAGTCAAAACAAAGATCTCATGGTGCCCCCCTCCCCGAGCGTCATTACAGCCCGGGGTTCAATCCAAGGCCGTGATTGGGAGTCCCATAGGGCGGCGTCCCCGGTTTGGCGGGATCAGAATATAAATAAGAATTATGTTCATAACTGCCTAGTTAAATAAAAAGGTTAAATAAAATAAAACAATTGTTTTTAAAAAAAACTCATCAACACTAGCTGTCAATCAAGACACCGGAAACAGGTTACCATGACGCCATGACTCCGCTACGTGAAATAAATGAACGTGACACAAAACAAATGTAGGGGAGAGTGAAACCTCTCCCTTCGTTTCCCTATCATCGCTGGCAAATGTTCCTCTGAGACAAATTCACATCCTGTATCAAATGTAGGAGAGAGGTTTTGTTTCCCTGAGACAAATTCACTTCCTGTATCTTAGCTCCTAAATCACATAGAAACACATTGGGTTGATTCTGGACAGATTTAGGGGAGAGTGAAACCTCTCCCTTCGTTTCCCTGTCATCGCTGGCTTTGTGACCGACAGGCGCCAGTCAACAGTTGGCTACGAGATGCAGATTGTTTATTCTAGAGGGATCGAGTTCGACGGACGAGTTTTAAATATCTCCTCCCTCTTCCCTCCTCCTCCTCTCTCCCCTCGTCCTCCTCTCTCCCTCCTCCTCCTCTCTCCCTCCTCCTCCTCTCCCTCCCTCCCTCCTCCTCCTCCTCTCCCTCCCTCCTCCTCTCTCCCTCCCTCCTCCTCCTCTCCTCCTCCTCTCTCCCTCGTCCTCCTCCTCCTCTCCCTCCCTCCTCCTCTCTCCCCTCCCCTCCTCCTCTCTCCCTCCCTCCTCCTCTCCTCCTTCTCTCTCCCCTACAGATTGTTTATTCTAGAGGGGTGAAGAATTCGACGGACGAGTTTTAAATATAAAGGAGTTTAATACGAAGTGGGAAATGTCGCCGGCAGTAACTGAGAGCCTGATTGGCTGCCGGACATCGCTGAAGGAAAACCCCTGAGTGGACATGGAAACATAAACATGAAGGGTCTTCAGCAACCCGTCCCTCCTTCTCCTCTCTCCCTCCTCTCTCTCTCTCTCCTCCTCCTCCCTCCCTCCTTCTCCTCTCTCCCTCCTCTCTCTCTCTCTCTCCTCCTCCTCCCTCCCTCCTTCTCCTCTCTCCCTCCTCTCTCTCTCTCTCCTCCTCCTCCCTCCCTCCTTCTCCTCTCTCCCTCCTCTCTCTCTCTCTCCTCCTTCTCCTCTCTCCCTCCTCTCTCTCTCTCTCCTCCTCCTCCCCTCCCTCCTCTCCCCCTCCTCCTCCTCTCTCCCTCCTCCTCCCTCCTCCTCCCTCCCTCCCTCCTCTCTCCCTCCTCCTCCTCCTCTCTCCCTCCTCTCTCTCCCTCCTCTTTCTCCCCTCCTCTCCCCCTCCCTCCTCCTCTCCCTCCCTCCCTCTCTCTCTCCCGCCTCCTCTCTCCCTCCTCTCTCCCCTCCCTCCTCCTCCTCCCCCTCCTCTCTCTCCCTCCTCCTCCCCCCTCCCTCCCTCCTCTCTCTCCCTCCTCCTCCCTCCTCCCTCCCTCCCTCCTCCTCCTCCTCCTCCCTCCTCCTCTCCCTCCTCCTCCCTCCTCCTCTCCCTCCTCCCTCCCTCCCTCCCTCCGTCCCTCCTCCTCTCCCTCCTCCTCCTCTCCCTCCTCCTCCCTCCTCTCTCCCTCCCTCCTCCTCCTCCTCTTCTCCCTCCTCTCCATCCTCCTCCTCTCCATCCTCCTCCTACTCCCTCCTCCTCTCCCTCCCTCCTCCTATCCATCCTCCTCTCTCCCTCCTCCTCTCTCCCTCCTCTCCTCCTCCCTCCCTCCCTCCTCCTATCCATCCTCCTCTCTCCCTCCTCCTCCTCTTCCCTCCTCCTCCTCTCTCTCCCACCTCCTCTCTCCTCCTCCTTCTCTCCCTCCTCCTCTCTCTCTCCTCTCCCTCCTCTCCCTCCCTCCCCTCCTCCTCTCTCCTCCAGTAGTCTAATGAAGCAGCTCCTTCCATTAAACTGAGCAGGCTAATTAATGTCCATAAGGAGAGTGACAAGACAGACAGACCACCCCTGTCTACAGACAGTCTGCTCCCGTGAGGTTGTTGGCAGCCCATTTCATGCTTTATCACGTCTTTTAATTGACAAACAAGCTGCTCTTTTCTCTTAGGCTGAGGTCTATATCACACACACACACACAGTCTTACCGTGATGTGGTACTGTCTCCATATCTCTGGGCAGGCCTGAGGAGAATCTGCTCAATCATGTGTGAAACAGAAAGCACATGAACTCTGTGTGTGTGTGTGTGTGTGTGTGTGTGTGTGTGTGTGTGTGTGTGTGTGTGTGTGTGTGTGTGGGGAACTGGTTTTTATCAAACGGAGAGAGAGAGAGGGCGGGGAAGAGAGGGAGGGAGGGGGAGAAAGATCTCCCCCTCCCTCCATCTCTCTCTCCCTCCCTCTTTCTCTCTCCCTCTTCTCTCTCCATCCCTCTCCCTCCCTCTCTCTCCCTCTCTCTCCCCCACCCACTCCATCTCTCTCTCTCTCTCAGTAAACTTGTGTCTAAAACATTCTCTCCGGAGCGTCTGACAGTTTTCCAGGAGTTGTGACAGCGTCTCCGCCTCCCGGTGGGAAATTGAAAATGTCACAGGCGCAGCGGGCTACTCCTATTATCTAAAAGACTCCTACTGAGAGAGAGCGAGAGAGAGAGCGAGAGAGAGGGAGAGGTAGAGAGAGAGGGAGAGAGAGACAGAGAGAGAGAGAGAGAGAGAGACAGAGACAGAGAGAGAGAGAGAGAGAGAGAGAGAGAGGGAGAGGTAGAGAGAGAGACAGAGGGAGAGATAGAGAGAGAGAGGGAGAGAGACAGAGAGAGAGAGACAGAGAGAGAGAGGGAGAGGTAGAGAGAGAGAGAGGTGAGAGAGAGGGAGGGGTGAGAGAGAGAGGGAGAGAGAGACAGAGAGAGACAGAGAGAGAGAGACAGAGAGAGAGAGAGACAGAGAGAGAGACAGAGAGAGAGAGACAGAGAGAGAGAGAGAGAGAGAGAGAGAGACAGAGAGACAGACAGAGGAGCGAGAGAGAGAGAAAGGGCAAGTCTTTCACTATATCTCTCCCCCAAAATCACTTGTTTATATGTGTGTGTGTGTGTGTGTGTGTGTGTGTGTCAGGTCTCTGTCCCCTGGGTCTCTCATTTAAAGACAGACGCTTGACGGAGCGTGAGTGTCACACGCTCGCCTCTCTGCCGACACAACACACACAGATAGACCTCCACAGGGAGAAACAGAGATGGAGAGAGAGAAAGAGAAGGATGGAGAGAGAGAAAGGGAGTGAGAGAGAGAAAGGATGGAGAGAAGGATGGAGAGAGAGAAGGATGGAGAGAGAGAGAAGGATGGAGGAGAGGGATGGAGAGGGAGGAAGGAAGTGAGGAGAGGGATGGAGGGAGAGAGAGAGAAAGAGAAGGATGGAGAGAGAGAGGATGGAGAGAGAGAAAGGATGGAGAGAGGATAGAGAGAGAGGATGGAGAGAGAAAAGGATGGAGAGAGAGAGAGAGAAAAGGATGGAGAGAGAGAAGGGTGGAGAGAGAGAGAGAAGGATGGAGAGAGAGAGAGAAGGATGAGAGAGAGAGAGGATGGAGAGAGAGAGAGAAAAGGATGGAGAGAGAGAAGGATGGAGAGAGAGAGAGAAAGAGGATGGAGAGAGAGAGAGAGGATGGAGAGAGAGAGAAAAGGATGGAGAGAGAGAGAGGATGGAGAGAGAGCAAGGGGATGAGAGAGAGAGAGAGAAAAGTATGGAGAGAGAGAGAGAAGAGGATGGAGAGAGAGAGAAAAGGTTGGAGAGAGAGGATGGAGAGAGAGAGAAGGATGGAGAGAGAGAAGGATGGAGAGAGAGAAGGATGGAGAGAGAAAAGGATGGAGAGAGAGAGGATGAGAGAGAGAGAAGGATGGAGAGAGAGAAGGATTGAGAGAGAGCGAGGGATGGAGAGAGAGAAAGTGAGAGAGAGAGAGAAAGGGATAGAGAGAGAGAAAAATAGAGAGAAGGAGAAAGAGGATGGAGAGAGAGAAGAGGATGGAGAGAGAGAGAAAAGGATGAGAGAGAGGATGGAGAGAGAGAATGGAGAGAGAGAGAGAAGAGGATGGAGAGAGAGAGAAGAGGATGGAGAGAGAAAAGGATGGAGAGAGAGAGAAGGATGGAGAGAGAGAGGATGGAGAGAGAGAGCGAAAAGGATGGAGAGAGAGAGAGGATAGAGAGAGAGAGAAGGATGGAGAGAGAGGGATGAGAGAGAGAGGATGAGAGAGAGAGAAGAATGAGAGAGAGAGAAAAGGATGGAGAGAGAGAGAGGATGAGAGAGAAAGGGGTGGAGAGAGAGAAAAGGATGGAGAGAGAGAGAAAAGGATGGAGAGAGAGGATGTAGAGAGGGATGGAGAGAGGGAGGATGGAGGGAGAGGATGGAGAGAGAGAGGATGGAGAGAGAGAGGATGGAGAGAGAGAGAGAAAAGGATGGATAGAGAGAGAGGGTGGAGAGGGATGGAGAGAGAGAGATAGAAGGATGAGAGAGAGAGGAGAGGATGGAGAGAGAGAGAAAAGGATGGAGAGAGAGAGAGAAAAGGATGGAGAGAGAGAGAGGATGGAGGATGGAGAGAGAGAGGATGGAGAGAGAGAGAGGATGGAGAGAGAGAGGATGGAGAGAGAGAAAAGGATGGAGAGAGAGAGGGTGGAGAGAGAGAAAAGGATGGAGAGAGAGAGAAAGAAGGATGAGAGAGGATGAGAGAGAGAGAAAAGGATGGAGAGAGAGGATGGAGAGAGAGAGAGGGGATGAGAGAGAGAGAAAAGTATGGAGAGAGAGAGAAGAGGATGGAGAGAGAGAAAAGGTTGGAGAGAGGATGAGAGAGAGAAGGATGGAGAGAGAGAGAGGATGGAGAGAGAGAAGGATGGAGAGAGAGAAAGGAGGAGAGAGAGAGAAAGAAGAGGATGGAGAGAGAGAAAAGGATGGAGAGAGAGAGAGGATGGAGAGAGAGAAGGATGGAGAGAGAGAAGGATGGAGAGAGAGAAGAGGATGGAGAGAGAGAAAAGGATGAGAGAGAGAGAGAGGATGGAGAGAGAGAATGGAGAGAGAGAGAGAAGAGGATGGAGAGAGAGAAGAGGATGGAGAGAGAGAAAAGGATGGAGAGAGAAGAGAGAAGGATAGATAGGGGGAGAGAAGGATGGATGAGAGAGAGGTAGAGAGAGAAGAGGATGGAGAGAGAGAAAAGGATGAGAGAGAGAGAGGATGGAGAGAGAGAATGGAGAGAGAGAGAGAGAGGATGGAGAGAGAAGAGGATGGAGAGGAGAAGAGGATGGAGAGAGAGAGAAAGGGATAGAGAGAGAGAAGGATGGAGAGAGAGAAAAGGATGAGAGAGGGTGGAGAGAGAGAGAGGATGGAGAGAGAGAAGGATGGAGAGAGAGAGGATGGAGAGAGAGAGCGAAAAGGATGGAGAGAGAGAGAGAGGATAGAGAGAGAGAGAGAAGGATGGAGAGAGAGGATAGAGAGAGAGAGGATGAGAGAGAGAAGAATGGAGAGAGAGAGAAAAGGATGGAGAGAGAGAGAGGATGAGAGAGAGAAAGGGATGGAGAGAGAGAGAAAAGGATGGAGAGAGAGAGAAAAGGATGGAGAGAGAGGATGGAGAGAGGATGGAGAGAGGGAGGATGGAGAGAGGATGGAGAGAGAGAGGATGGAGAGAGAGAGGATGGAGAGAGAGAGAGAAAAGGATGGATAGAGAGAGAGGGTGGAGAGAGAGAGAAAAGGATGGAGAGAGAGAGATAGAAGGATGAGAGAGAGGAGAGGATGGAGAGAGAGAGAAAAGGATGGAGAGAGAGAGAGAAAAGGATGGAGAGAGAGGATGGAGGGAGTGGAGAGAGAGAGGATGGAGAGAGAGAGGATGGAGAGAGAGAGGATGGAGAGAGAGAAAAGGATGGAGAGAGAGGGTGAGAGAGAGAGAGAGAAAAGGATGGAGAGAGAGAGAAAGAAGGATGAGAGAGGATGAGAGAGAGAAAAGGATGGAGAGAGAGAGGATGGAGAGAGAGAGAGGGGATGAGAGAGAGAGAAAAGTATGGAGAGAGAGAGAAGAGGATGAGAGAGAGAAAAAGGTAGAGAGGATGAGAGAGAGAAGGATGGAGAGAGAGAGAGGATGGAGAGAGAGAGAAGGATGGAGAGAGAGAAAGGAGGAGAGAGAGAAAGAAGAGGATGGAGAGAGAGAAAGGGATGGAGAGAGAGAGAGGATGGAGAGAGAGAAGGATGGAGAGAGAGAAGGATGGAGGAGAAAGAGGATGGAGAGAGAGAAGAGGATGGAGAGAGAGAGAAAAGGATGAGAGAGAGAGAGAGGATGGAGAGAGAGAATGGAGAGAGAGAGAGAAGAGGATGGAGAGAGAGAAGAGGATGGAGAGAGAGAAAAGGATGGAGAGAGAGAAGGATGGATAGAGAGAGAAGGATGGATAGAGAGAGAGGGTGGAGAGAGAGAGAAGAGGATGGAGAGAGAGAAAAGGATGAGAGAGAGAGGATGGAGAGAGAGAATGGAGAGAGAGAGAGAAGAGGATGGAGAGAGAGAAGAGGATGGAGAGAGAGAAGAGGATGGAGAGAGAGAGAAAGGGATAGAGAGAGAGAAGGATGGAGAGAGAGAGAAAAGGATGAGAGAGAGAGGGTGGAGAGAGAGAGGATGGAGAGAGAGAAGGATGGAGAGAGAGGATGGAGAGAGAGAGCGAAAAGGATGGAGAGAGAGAGAGAGGATAGAGAGAGAGAGAAGGATGGAGAGAGAGGGATGAGAAGAGAGAGAGGATGAGAGAGAGAGAAGAATGGAGAGAGAGAGAAAAGTATGGAGAGAGAGAAGAGGATGGAGAGAGAGAGAAAGGGATAGAGAGAGAGAAGGATGGAGAGAGAGATGAGAAAAGGATGAGAGAGAGAGAGGTGGAGAAGAGAGAGAGGATGGAGAGAGAGAGAAAAGGATGGAGAAGAGAAAGGAGGAGAGAGAGAGAAAGAAGAGGATGGAGAGAGAGAAAAAAAAAAATAGAGCGAGAAGGATGGAGAGAGAGGATGGAGAGAGAGAGCAAAAAGGATGGAGAGAGAGAGGATGAGAGAGAGAGAAAAAGGATGGAGAGAGAGAGGATGGAGAGAGAGAGAGATTTTATATTATTATTTGCTATCATTTACAATTTTGTTACAATGTATATTGTATACATTGTTGCTTTGGCAATATTGACACAATGTTTTTCATGCCAATAAAGCAGCTTGAATTTGAGAGAGAAGGATGGAGAGAGAAGAGGATGGAGAGAGAGAGAGAAGATGATGGAGAGAGAGAGAGAAACGGATGGAGAGAGAGAGCGGATGGAGAGTGTGTGTGTGTGTGTGTGTGTGTGTGTGTGTGTGTGTGTGTGTGTGTGTGTGTGTGTGTGTGAGACTCACGTCGTTAAGGTGTCCCTGTACGCCACAGCGATAACACAATTTGTATCGGAGGTTGGGTACGACACACACCTCGTTCAAGTGACCGGGCAGACCGCAGTTCCTGCAATGTTTGCTGGGACACGACAGCATCGTGTGACCACGCTCCCCGCACAACACGCAACACGGCTCCTACGCGCAGAGATGGAAACACACACACACACACAGAAGGAAGAGAAGAGTCAATATATTACTGACTGTTACTGACGTGGGTACAGGTAACTGTGTGTGTGTGTGTGATGGTACAGTGTGTGTTACCGGGGGCGTAGGGCAGCTCGTGGAGAGGTGTCCAGTCCTCTTACAGCTGTGACAGGTGACGTTCTTGTCGGCATAGTAACGGTTCGCCACCCGCTTCCCCCGAGGACCGCCCCCACGCCGGTTCACGATCTGAGCCTGTCAATCAAAATCAATCAAGATGTTATTATTTATATTAATATATAAATGTATTATATTATTATTTTATAATTATAATTATTTATTATTATATTATAATTATTATTATATTATAATCATTATTTTGTTATTATTATTATGTATTATTATTATTATTATATTATTATTATTTTTAATTATCATTTTTATTATTATATTATAATTATTATTATTTATTATTATTATATTATAATTATTATTTATTATTATAACTTTTTTTTTTTATTATTATTAGATTCTAATTATTATTTATTATTATAACTTTTTTTTTTTATTATTATTAGATTCTAATTATTATTTATATTAGATTATAACTATTATTATTATTTTATATTATAATTTATTATTATAATTATTATTATTTTATTATTATTATATTATTATTATTATATTATTATTTATTATTAGATTATAACTATTATTATTATATTATAATTATTATTTATTATTATTTTATTATTATTATTTTATTATTATTTTTGTATTATTATTAGATTATTATTATATATTATTATTATTATTAGATTATTATTTTTTTTTAATCAAGTTTTATTTCTATAAAAATGATTTATTCATGAATTATTCATGAAAATAAATGTATATAAACATCTGTGTCATGTGGAGGAAACTGGACCTAATCCACACAGAGAGAGACCCACCTCTCTGTCTCTGTCCGCTATCAACCAGGTACCCTCGTCACCGTCTGAAAAACAACAACAAATCAATCATTCAAAATGAATCATTATTCTGAATTAAATAATTAACCAACAGTCTTCGCTGTCATTGAGTCAGAGATTTAACAAAACAGATATTTCAGTGTGTTGATGGCACACACACACACGCGCACACACACTACCAAATAAATCCCCATTCTACTAGGCCGTCTGTTCTAACATCTGTATCAGAAGGACTGAAGTGTATGATGGTACGGTGTGTGTGTGTGTGTGTGTGATAGTACGGTGTGTGTGTGTGATGGTACGGTGTGTGTGTGTGTGTGATGGTACGGTGTGTGTGTGTGTGTGATGGTACGGTGTGTGTGTGTGTGTGTGATGGTACGGTGTGTGTGTGTGATGGTACGGTGTGTGTGTGTGTGTGTGTGATGGTACGGTGTGTGTGATGGTACGGTGTGTGTGTGTGTGTGTGTGATGGTACGGTGTGTGTGTGTGTGTGTGTGATGGTACGGTGTGTGTGTGTGTGTGATGGTACGGTGTGTGTGTGTGTGATGGTACGGTGTGTGTGTGTGTGTGTGATGGTACGGTGTGTGTGTGTGTGTGATGGTACGGTGTGTGTGTGTGTGATGGTACGGTGTGTGTGTGTGTGTGTGATGGTACGGTGTGTGTGTGTGATGGTACGGTGTGTGTGTGTGTGTGTGTGTGTGTGTGTGTGTGTGTGTGTGTGTGTGTGTAAAACCCAAAAGAGAAGGAGGAGGGCCCTATAGTAGAGCCCTGAGGGATACCAACCCTCAGACATGAAACTGTAACTCCTGTCGTCAGCTTACTGTGTGAGGAACACACACACACACACACACACACACACACACCATATGTTGTACAGTACACACAGCTAAGTGAACAACATCCCCTTGTTTAGCAGAGAGGGCACTTTAGCCTTTAGACAAACACTGAGACACAGCCTTGAGCCTTCATCAAACACCTCTCTGATTCTCTCGCTCTCTCTCCGTCCTCCCCTCTCTCTCTCTCTCTCCGTCCTCCCCATCTCTCTCTCCACCCTCCCCCATCTCTCTCAGTCCTCCCCATCTCTCCCTCCTCTCTCTCCCCATCTCTCTCCCCCATCTCTCTACCCCATCTCTCTCCCCATCTCTCTCCCCCCTCCCCCAACTATCTCCTAACGATCCCCCATCACCTAACTATCCTCCCAACTATCTCCTAACAATCCCCCAACTATCTCTAACTATCTCTAACAATCTCTAACTATCTCCTAACGATCCCCCAACTATCTATAGCTATCTCTAACTATCTCCTAACGATCCCCCAACTATCTCTAACTATCTAACTATCTCCTAACGATCCCCCAACTATCCCCAACTATCTCTAACTATCTCCCTAACTATCCCCATCTCTTAACTATCTCTAACTATCCCCAACTATCCCCTAACTATCCCCAACTATCTCCAACGATCTCTAACGAGCCCATAACCATCTCTAATGATCCCCCAACTAGCCTCTAACTACCTATCTCTTAACTATCCCCCTTCTCTTCACTATCCCCCAACTATCCTCTAACTAACTATCTCTTCCTATCCCCCATCTCTTCACTATCCCCCAACTATTTCTAACTATTTCTAACTATTTCTTAACTACCTCTTAACTATATCTAACTATCTCCCAACTATCTCTTAAACTTTCTCTAACGATCTCTATCTCCTAACTATCTCTAACGATCCCATAACCATCTTCAACAATCCCCCATCCCCTAACTATCTCTAATTATCTCCTAACTATCCCCAAACTATCTCCTACCTATCTCTATCTCCCAACTATCTCCCACTATCTCTAACTATCCCCCAACTATCTCTAACTATCTATAAACTATCTCTAACTATCCCCCAACTATCTCTAGCTATCTCTAGCTATCTCCTAACTATCTCTAACTATCTCTAACTATCCCCCAATTATCCCCAACTATCCCCCAACTATCCCCCAACTATCCCCCAACTATCTCCAACTACTAACGTATCGCACAAGTCAACTGCAGATTGGAAAAAGTATATATATATAGATTTAAAAAATAATGACGGTATTGGAAACACTTCCAGTGGAACTTTTCCCCCAAATATCCTGATATATACAATATACTGCCCTGTTTCCACATCTGAGTGGTGATGCAGTCAGACCCTGTGACCTGACTGGGGGCATCTTCTGTGTGTGTGTGTGTGTGTGTGTGTGTGTGTGAAAGTAATTCCCAAAGCGCCTCTCAGGGGGCTGACCCCAAATAAAGAGCAGGAGGCCTTAATCTGAGGGCCCCGTCACACACACACACACATACACACAGGGATATAGGGTGAACCTCTGTCACGGGCCAGGAATCAAACACATGGAGGAGGGAGATGGGGTGGAGGAAGGGGGAGATGGAGGGAGGAAGGGGGAGAAGGGGGGGAGGGAGGGGGAGGGAGGGGGAGACGGGGAGGAGGGAGGTGGAGGGGAGGAAGGGGAGATGGGGAGGAGGGAGGTGGGGGGGAGGAAGGGGGAGAAGGAGGGGAGGAAGGGGGAGAAGGGGGGGAGGGAGGGGGAGACGGGGGAGAGGGAGGTGGAGGGGAGGAAGGGAGATGGGGAGGAGGGAGGTGGAGGGAGGAAGGGGGAGATGGGGAGGAGGGAGGTGGGGGGGAGGAAGGGGAGATGGGAGGAGGGAGGTGGGGGGAGAGGAAGGGGAGATGGGGAGGAGGGAGGTGGGGGGGGGGAAGGGAGAGGGGGGAGGAAGGGGGAGAGGGAGGGGAAAATAATAAATTAATAAAACTCGCATGCAAATATCAACTCTTAGGACTTTAAGAAAACATCTTCAGCACCCCTCCCCCAGCCTCCTCCCCTAGCCTCCTCCCCTAGCCTCTATCCCCTAGTCCCTATCTCCTAGCCCCTCCCTAGCCAACATCTCCTATCCCCTAGCCCCTCCCCTAGCCCCCCTCTCCTATCTCCTAGCCCCGCTCCCCTAGCTCCCCTTCCCTAGCCTCCCATCTCCTAGCCTCCCATCTCCTAGCCTCCCATCTCCTAGCCTCCCATCTCCTAGCCTCCCATCTCCTAGCCTCCCATCTCCTAGCCTCCCATCTCCTAGCCTCCTATCTCCTAG
>NC_143040.1:1422500-1430000 GCF_057628025.1 Oncorhynchus mykiss
GTGGATTTATATTAAGAAGCAATGTGGAAAAGCTTCAGTTTGGAGCGATCTGTTTGACTGCATGCTGTTGTCTGGTCAATGTACGGCCCTCACGGGGTGAGACCGGGCCTCGCGGGGTGAGACCGGGCCCTCGCGGGGTGAGACCGGGCCCTCGCGGGGTGAGACGGCCCACCCCTAAATGTAAGTGGCAGAAGATTTTGGACTACACCCAGCCCACCAACACGTGACAGTATCGTTCTCCCCCCCCCCCCCCCATTTCTCCCTCTCTCAACTCTCTTTCACCCCAACCAAACCCCCCACATCCCCTTCCCCACCATCTCTCTTTCACGCCTTACCCCAACCAAACCCCCCACCCCACCATATCCCCTTCACGCCTTACCCCAACCAAACCCCCCAACACCCCACATCCCCTTCCCCACCATCTCTCTTTCACGCCTTACCCCAACCAAACCCCCCACCCCCCATATCCCTTTCACGCCTTACCCCAACCAAACCCCCCACCCCCCATATCCCCTTCACTCCTTACCCCAACCAAACCCCCCACCCCCCATATCCCCTTCACACCTTACCCAAACCAAACCCCCCACATCCCCTTCCCCACCATCTCTCCCCCTGGTTTAGCAGCCAGGGCAGGTGGCCAACCTGTCAATCAAACTTCCGTCGCCACGCGGCAACGCCATGGAGACCAATTACCACTCAGCAGGGGCGCGGCCTGGAAACCGCACGGCAACCACATGGTCCAATCAGGAAAGGGACCTGCGCCAAAAAAAAGACTGTCTCGGTGTGTGTGTGTGTCTCGGTGTGTGTGTGTGTGTGTGTCTCGGTGTGTGTGTGTGTGTATGTCTCGGTGTGTGTGTGTGTGTCTCGGTGTGTGTGTGTGTGTGTGTCTCGGTGTGTGTGTGTGTGTATGTCTCGGTGTGTGTGTGTGTGTCTCGGTGTGTGTGTGTGTTTGTGTCTCGGTGTGTGTGTCTCGGTGTGTGTGTGTGTCTTGGTGTGAGTGTCTCGGTGTGTGTGTGTGTGTGTGAGTGTCTCGGTGTGAATGTGTGTGTGTGTGTGTGTGTGTCTCAGTGTGTGTGTGTGTGTGTGTGTGTGTGTGTGTGTGTGAGCATAGGTGTGTGTGTGTGTGTCTCGGTGTGTGTGTGTGTGTGTGTGGGCGTACTTGTGTGTGTGTGCCTTGGTGTGTCTCGGTGTGTGTGTCTCGGTGTGTGTGTGTGTATGTGTCTCGGTGTGTGTGTGTCTCGGTGTGTGTGTCTCGGTGTGTGTGTGTGTATGTGTCTCGGTGTGTGTGTGTGTCTCGGTGTGTGTGTGTCTCGGTGTGTGTGTGTGTGTGGGCATACTTGTGTGTGTGTGCCTTGGTGTGTGTGTGTGTGTGAGCATAGGTGTGTGTGTATGTGTGTGTCTCGGTGTGTGTCTCGGTGTGTGTGTCTCGGTGTGTGTGTCTCGGTGTGTGTGTGTGTATGTGTCTCGGTGTGTGTGTGTGTCTCGGTGTGTGTGTGTCTCGGTGTGTTTGTGTGTGTGTGTCTCTCGGTGTGTGTGTGTGTGTCTCTGTAATGTGTGATATCTGGTAGAGTCTCTGTAATGTGTGATATCTGGTAGAGTCTCTGTCTGTAATGTGTGATATCTGGTAGAGTCTCTCTGTCTGTAATGTGTGATATCTGGTAGAGTCTCTCTGTCTGTAATGTGTGATATCAGGTAGAGTCTCTCTGTCTGTAATGTGTGATATCTGGTAGAGTCTCTCTGTCTGTAATGTGTGATATCTGGTAGAGTCTCTCTGTCTGTAATGTGTGATATCAGGTAGAGTCTCTGTCTGTAATGTGTGATATCTGGTAGAGTCTCTCTGTCTGTAATGTGTGATATCAGGTAGAGTCTCTCTGTCTGTAATGTGTGATATCTGGTAGAGTTTCT
The DNA here is from genome assembly GCF_057628025.1 of Oncorhynchus mykiss. NCBI lineage: Eukaryota > Metazoa > Chordata > Actinopteri > Salmoniformes > Salmonidae > Oncorhynchus > Oncorhynchus mykiss. The sequence continues at coordinate 1,424,406 of NC_143040.1, forward strand.
GTAATGTGTGATATCTGGTAGAGTCTCTCTGTCTGTAATGTGTGATATCTGGTAGAGTCTCTCTGTCTGTAATGTGTGATATCAGGTAGAGTCTCTCTGTCTGTAATGTGTGATATCTGGTAGAGTCTCTCTGTCTGTAATGTGTGATATCTGGTAGAGTCTCTCTGTCTGTAATGTGTGATATCAGGTAGAGTCTCTCTGTCTGTAATGTGTGATATCTGGTAGAGTCTGTCTGTCTGTAATGTGTGATATCTGGTAGAGTCTGTCTGTCTGTAATGTGTGATATCTGGTAGAGTCTCTCTGTCTGTAATGTGTGATATCTGGTAGAGTCTGTCTGTCTGTAATGTGTGATATCTGGTAGAGTCTCTCTGTCTGTAATGTGTGATATCTGGTAGAGTCTCTCTGTCTGTAATGTGTGATATCAGGTAGAGTCTCTGTCTGTAATGTGTGATATCTGGTAGAGTCTCTCAGACAAGCAGGCAACATTAAATTGAAAAACCACAATTATCCCAGCCACCACCACCCCCCTTTGCGTGCACACACACACACACACACACACACACGTCAAATCCACAGCCATTGGGGTAATTAAATAATAGCGCTTAAAAGTTTTAATTTAGATTGAAATTTTGTCCCTTCTTTCTCTCTCTCTCTCTACTGTATCCATCTGTTCCACTGGGCCTAATATGAAGGTGGAAGAGATGAATGCCTCTCCTCCTCATCTCTCCTCCTCCCTCCACATCTCTCCTCCTCCCTCCACATCTCTGTCTGTCTGTCTCTCTCTCTGTCTGTCTCTCTCTGTCTGTCTCTCTCTGTCTCTGACAAAGAGACACAGAGAGAGAGGGAGAGAGGGAGAGACAGAGAGAGAGACAGAGACAGAGACAGAGAGAGAGAGAGATGAGAACAGGAGCCAGATGGTGAGAGGTTCTGCCTGGCTGAGACACGGGGAGAGGGGGGGGTACAAGGGGCAAGATGTTGTATGTGCTTTTCTACAGCACATTGTCAAGGTATCTCCCCTCTCTCTCCTCTCTCTCAGATCAGCACATTGTCAAGGTATCTCCTATTCCTCTCTCCCTCTCTCAGATGAAAAGTGAAAGTATCTGATTGACTGAAAGTGAATACGACAAGCGGTCGGTCGTAAGGTAAAAAACAAAAAGCTGGCGATATAAACATGGATGTGTGCCAGGGGGAGATCGGGGGTCTCATTTCCTGTCATTTAATTTGCCCTTCCCCTCCCTCCTCTCCCTCCCTCCCTCTCCACCCCCCCCACGGCCATCCCTCCACTCCATCTCCCTCCCACCCCTCCCCTCCATCTCCCTCCCCACCCCTCCCCTCCACTCCACCCCCCCGGCCAACCCTCCCCTTCATTTCCCTCCCCACCCCTCCCCAATCACCCCCCCGGCCATCCCTCCATCCCTCCCTCCCTCTCCACCCCCCCGGCCATCCCTCCCCTCCATCTCCCTCCCCACCCCTCCTCTCCATCTCCCTCCCCACCCCTCCCCTCCACTCCACCCCCCGGCCAACCCTCCCCTTCATTTCCCTCCCCACCCCTCCCCAATCACCCCCCCGGCCATCCCTCCATCCCTCCCTCCTCTCCACCCCCCGGCCATCCCTCCACTCCATCTCCCTCCCCACCCCTCCCCTCCATCTCCCTCCCCACCCCTCCCCTCCACTCCACCCCCCCGGCCAACCCTCCCCTTCATTTCCCTCCCCACCCCTCCCCAATCACCCCCCCGGCCATCCCTCCATCCCTCCCTCCTCTCCACCCCCCCCGGCCATCCCTCCACCTCCCTCCTATCCACGCCCCCCGGCCATCCCTCCCCTCCATCTCCCTCCTCTCCACCCCCCCGGCCATCCCTCCACCTCCCTCCTCTCCACCCCCCCCCCCCCCCCCCCCCCCCCGGCCATCCCTTCACCTCCCTCCTCTCCACCCCCCCGGCCACCCCCCCCCCCTCCCCTCCACCCCCCCGGCCATCCCTCCACCTCCTCTCCTCCTCCCTGGCCATCCCTCCCCTCCATCTCCCTCCCCACCCCTCCGGCCATCCCTCCACCCCCCCCCCCCCCTCCCTTCCCTCTCTGATAGACAGCTCAGACAACAGAACCAGCAGCCTTCCTGACAATCACATTTACATTGAATAACAGAACTGTCCATGTCCCATCACACACACCTGTCATTACTGTGGACCTGTGTGCTTTCTCTCCTCAACCCCCCCCCCCCCTCTCTCCACCTCACCTCCCTCCCCTCTCTAACCTCTCCTCCCCCACCTCTCTGTTCGTTACCTCTCCTCTCTCCACCTCTCTGTTCGTTACCTCTTCTCTCTCTCTCTCCACCTCTCTGTTCGTTACCTCTTCTCTCTCTCTCCACCTCTCTGTTCGTTACCTCTTCTCTCTCTCTCCACCTCTCTGTTCGTTACCTCTTCTCTCTCCACCTCTCCGTTCATTACCTCTCCTCTCTCCCACCTCTCTGTTCGTTACCTCTTCTCTCTCTCTCCACCTCTCTGTTCGTTACCTCTTCTCTCTCTCTCCACCTCTCTGTTCGTTACCTCTTCTCTCTCTCCACCTCTCTGTTCGTTACCTCTTCTCTCTCCACCTCTCTGTTCGTTACCTCTTCTCTCTCTCTCCACCTCTCTGTTCGTTACCTCTTCTCTCTCTCCACCTCTCTGTTCATTACCTCTTCTCTCTCTCCACCTCTCTGTTCGTTACCTCTTCTCTCTCTCTCTCCACCTCTCTGTTCATTACCTCTTCTCTCTCTCCACCTCTCTGTTCGTTACCTCTCCTCTCTCCCACCTCTCTGTTCATTACCTCTTCTCTCTCCACCTCTCTGTTCATTACCTCTTCTCTCTCTCCACCTCTCTGTTCGTTACCTCTTCTCTCTCTCCACCTCTCTGTTCATTACCTCTTCTCTCTCTCCACCTCTCTGTTCGTTACCTCTTCTCTCTCTCCACCTCTGTTCATTACCTCTTCTCTCTCTCCACCTCTGTTCGTTACCTCTCCTCTCTCCCACCTCTTCTCTCTCTCTCCACCTCTGTTCGTTACCTCTTCTCTCTCTCCACCTCTCTGTCCGTTACCTCTTCTCTCTCTCCACCTCTCTGTTCGTTACCTCTCTCTCCACCTCTCTGTTCGTTACCTCTTCTCTCTCTCCACCTCTCTGTTCGTTACCTCTTCTCTCTCTCCACCTCTCCGTTCGTTACCTCTTCTCTCTCTCCACCTCTCCGTTCGTTACCTCTCCTCTCTATCCCACCTCTCTGTTCGTTACCTCTTCTCTCTCTCCTTTGTGTGTAATCCCCTCCGCTGGGGTGGAGGGGGGGGGGTGTAAATTGAATCAGTGTATTTAAAAAAACAACAGACGCCATGATTTAATATACCTTAGAGTTTAGTTTAAATCTCTACACTAATACCACACTGAGACGGAGAGGAGGAGATGGAGAGATGAGAGAGACAGAGAGAAAGAGTGTATAAAATCCATTATCACACTCCTCACTAAGGCATACCTGTGGTTTATTCTGCACACACACACACACACGTCTGCCTCATCCCTTGTGGAATAAATAAGAGAAAGGGGAGAACAGAGAACAGAGAAAGGGGGAGAACAGAGAAAAGGGAGGACAGAAAAGGGAGAACAGAGAAAAGGGGAGGACAGAGAAAAGGGAGAACAGAGAAAAGAGAAAAGGGAGGACAGAGAAAAGGGAGGACAGAGAAAAGGGGAGGACAGAGAAAAGGGAGGACAGAGAAAAGGGGAGGACAGAGAAAAGGGGAGGACAGAGAAAAGGGGAGGACAGAGAAAAGGGAGGACAGAGAAAAGGGGAGGACAGAAAAGGGAGGACAGAGAAAAGGGAGAACAGAGAAAAGGGAGGACAGAGAAAAGGGAGGACAGAGAAAAGGGAGGACAGAGAAAAGGGAGGACAGAGAAAAGGGGAGGACAGAGAAAAGGGAGAACAGAGAAAAGGGAGAACAGAGAAAAGGGAGGACAGAGAAAAGGGGAGGAAGGTTTATTCTAGATTAGCAGGTAATGCTTTTCCAATATTCTCAGATTTAACCGGTAGAATCACTCATGCTGATCCTCTAGCAAACATCCTCAATTCTCTCTCCCTCTTTGATTCTCTCTCTCTCCCTCTGATTCTCTCTCTCTCCCTCTGATTCTCTCTCTCTCCCTCTGATTCTCTCTCTCTCCCTCTGATTCTCTCTCTCTCCCTCTGATTCTCTCTCTCTCCCTCTGATTCTCTCTCTCTCCCTCTGATTCTCTCTCTCCCCCTCTGATTCTCTCTCTCCCCCTCTGATTCTCTCTCTCCCCCTCTGATTCTCTCTCTCTCCCTCTGATTCTCTCTCTCTCCCTCTGATTCTCTCTCTCTCCCTCTGATTCTCTCTCTCTCCCTCTGATTCTCTCTCTCTCCCTCTGATTCTCTCTCTCTCCCTCTGATTCTCTCTCTCTCCCTCTGATTCTCTCTCTCTCTCTCTGATTCTCTCTCTCTCCCTCTGATTCTCTCTCTCCCTCTGATTCTCTCTCTCTCCCTCTGATTCTCTCTCTCTCTCTCTGATTCTCTCTCTCTCCCTCTGATTCTCTCTCTCCCTCTGATTCTCTCTCTCTCCCTCTGATTCTCTCTCTCTCCCTCTGATTCTCTCTCTCTCCCTCTGATTCTCTCTCTCCCCCTCTGATTCTCTCTCTCCCTCTGATTCTCTCTCCATCATCCTCCTCTACAGCGTCGTCTATGACCCACCAGACAGGACATTTCCTCCTCTACAGCCTCGTCTACGACCCACCAGAGAGGACATATCCTCCTCTAAACCCCACCAGACAGGACATATCCTCCTCTACAGCCTCGTCTACGAAGCACCAGACAGGACACATCCTCCTCTACAGCCTCGTCTACGACCCACCAGAGAGGACACATCCTCCTCTACAGCCTCGTCTACGACCCACCAGACAGGACATATCCTCCTCTACAGCCTCGTCTACGACCCACCAGACAGGACACATCCTCCTCTACAGCCTCGTCTACGACCCACCAGACAGGACATATCCTCCTCTACAGCCTCGTCTACGACCCACCAGACAGGACATATCCTCCTCTACAGCCTCGTCTACGACCCACCAGACAGGACACATCCTCCTCTACAGTCTCGTCTACGACCCACCAGACAGGACACATCAGACCGTTCCGGACCGGAACCAACAAGACAATACTGTAGTTCTGACCAGGAGACCGGACCAGAACCAACAAGACAATCCTGTAGTTCTGATCTGGAGACCGGACCAGAACCAACAAGACAATACTGTAGTTCTGACCTGGAGACCGGACCAGAACCAACAAGACAATACTGTAGTTCTGACCTGGTCTAAAGTAGTGCACTATATAGGGAATAGGGTGCCATTGTGGATTGGGTACTAGATGAATAGAGACTGATCCTAGCTAGCTAATCCAAATATCTATAAAGAAGAGACAAGAGAAGGCTTAGGGCTGGATAGTCAACACATAGCAGACCATATACACCAACATCAACTAACACTAACCAACTAACTAACCAACACTAACTAGCCAACACTCTAGGAGAGAAGGCTTAGGACTGGGTAGTCAACACACAGCAGACCAAACACAC
>NC_143040.1:1435000-1530000 GCF_057628025.1 Oncorhynchus mykiss
GGTGTGTGTGTGTGTGTGTGTGTGTGTGTGTGTATGTGTGGCCCATGTAGCCTTTTAGTGCTCGATAATATCCAACCACACCGTCAAAATTAACCTTCTCGCGTTAAAATTAGAATTAAAAATCACAATAAACTCACCAATACCTCAACGCCAGAAATATCACAATAAACTCACCAATACCTCAACGCCAGAAATATCACAATAAACTCACCAATACCTCAACGCCAGAAATATCACAATAAACTCACCAATACCTCAACGCCAGAAATATCACAATAAACTCACCAATACCTCAACGCCAGAAATATCACAATAAACTCACCAATACCTCAACGCCAGAAATATCACAATCACAATAAACTCACCAATACCTCAACGCCAGAAATATCACAATAAACTCACCAATACCTCAACGCCAGAAATATCACAATAAACTCACCAATACCTCAACGCCAGAAATATCACAATAAACTCACCAATACCTCAACGCCAGAAATATCACAATAAACTCACCAATACCTCAACGCCAGAAATATCACAACCACAACACATCGTTAAGCCATTCCTCAAAAAACAATCCCAGTTGAGTCGGGCCACAACACGGTTATTGGGCTCACACACACACACACACACTTTTGTCTTGCACTCTACACACAGCTTCGTCCCAGATTCACCAGCTGAAAATCATTCCCACCAAACAATAACACCTGATTTATCTAAATATATATATAGAGACAGTTCATCATTTACCAATAATTTACATAAAAACCACCATTTATATAAACATCAACATTCCACTTCTGATTTAAACGACGGCTGTTTAAACTAGATGTTGGTTGAGAGTGTGTGTGTTTTCTGTGTGTGTCTGACCATTTTTACAATATTGTCCAATAAACGAGTGTATACTTAACCCCCCACACACACACACACACACTACTACTGTTCCCACACACACTACTACTGTTCCCACACACACACTACTACTGTTCCCACACACACACACTACTACTGTCCACACACACACACACACTACTACTGTCCACACACACACACACACTACTACTGTTCCCACACACACACACAACTACTACTATTGTTCCCACACACACACTACTACTGTCCACACACACACACACTACTACTGTCCACACACACACACTACTACTGTCCACACACACTACTACTGTCCACACACACACACACACTACTATTGTTCCCACACACACTACTACTGCCCCCCCCCCCCCCCCCCACACACAGATGTTCCGAGAAGTGTAAAAATAAAGACCATTTCCATATTCAGAGTCATAGACAGGAGGAGTGTTTATCTAACCCTGGGGAACAGCCCCGACACACACACACTACTACTGTCCCCCCCTACACACACTACTGTCCCCCCCCCCCCCCCCCCCCCACACACACACACACTACTATTGTTCCCACACACACTACTACTGTCCCCCCCTACACACACTACTGTCCCCCCCTACACACACACTACTGTCCCCCCCCCCCCCCCCACACACACACACACTACTACTGTCCCCCCCTACACACTACTACTGTCCCCCCCTACACACTACTACTGTCCCCCCCTTACACACACTACTGTCCCCCCCTACACACACTACTACTGTCCCCCCCTACACACACTACTGTCCCCCCCTACACACACTACTGTCCCCCCCTACACACACTACTGTCCCCCCCTACACACACTACTGTCCCCCCCTACACACACTACTGTTCCCCCCTACACACACTACTGTCCCCCCCCTACACACACTACTGTTCCCCCCTACACACACATACACACACACACTACTACTGTCCCCCCCCTACACACACTACTGTTCCCCCCTACACACACATACACACACACACTACTACTGTCCCCCCCTACACACACTACTGTTCCCCCCTACACACACATACACACACACACACTACTGTCCCCCCCCCCACACACACTACTGTTCCCCCCCTACACACACTACTGTCCCCCCCCTACACACACTACTGTCCCCCCCTACACACTACTACTGTCCCCCCCTACACACACTACTGTCCCCCCCTACACACACTACTGTTCCCCCCCTACACACTACTACTGTCCCCCCCTACACACACTACTGTCCCCCCCTACACACACTACTGTCCCCCCCTACACACACTACTGTCCCCCCCTACACACACTACTGTCCCCCCCCCCACACACACTACTGTTCCCCCCTACTCACACTACTGTCCCCCCCCTACACACACTACTGTTCCCCCCTACACACACTACTGTCCCCCCCTACACACACTACTGTTCCCCCCCTACACACACTACTGTCCCCCCCTACACACACTACTGTCCCCCCCCCACACACACTACTGTCCCCCCCCCCACACACACTACTGTTCCCCCCTACTCACACTACTGTCCCCCCCTACACACACTACTGTTCCCCCCCTACACACACTACTGTCCCCCCCTACACACACTACTGTTCCCCCCCTACACACACTACTGTCCCCCCCCCCACACACACTACTGTCCCCCCCTACACACACTACTGTTCCCCCCTACTCACACTACTGTCCCCCCCTACACACACTACTGTCCCCCCCTACACACACTACTGTTCCCCCCCTACACACACTACTGTCCCCCCCCTACACACACTACTGTCCCCCCCCTACACACACTACTGTTCCCCCCCCCACACACACTACTGTCCCCCCCTACACACACTACTGTTCCCCCCTACACACACTACTGTCCCCCCCTACACACACTACTGTTCAACAGCTTTCTCTGGCTCTGACACACACACACACACACACGTCAGTTCTACCACTATACAACGTGTCAGTTCTACCACTATACAACGTGTTAGTTCTACCACTATACAACGTGTTAGTTCTACCACTATACAACGTGTTAGTTCTACCACTATACAACGTGTCAGTTCTACCACTATACAACGTGTTAGTTCTACCACTATACAACGTGTTAGTTCTACCACTATACAACGTGTCAGTTCTACCACTATACAACGTGTCGTGTCAGTTCTACCACTATACAACGTGTCAGTTCTACCACTATACAACGTGTCAGTTCTACCACTATACAACGTGTTAGTTCTACCACTATACAACGTGTCAGTTCTACCACTATACAACGTGTCGTGTTAGTTCTACCACTATACAACGTGTCGTGTTAGTTCTACCACTATACAACGTGTCAGTTCTACCACTATACAACGTGTCAGTTCTACCACTATACAACGTGTCAGTTCTACCACTATACAACGTGTTAGTTCTACCACTATACAACGTGTCAGTTCTACCACTATACAACGTGTCAGTTCTACCACTATACAACGTGTCAGTTCTACCACTATACAACGTGTCAGTTCTACCACTATACAACGTGTCAGTTCTACCACTATACAACGTGTCAGTTCTACCACTATACAACGTGTCAGTTCTACCACTATACAACGTGTCAGTTCTACCACTATACAACGTGTTAGTTCTACCACTATACAACGTGTCAGTTCTACCACTATACAACGTGTCGTGTTAGTTCTACCACTATACAACGTGTTAGTTCTACCACTATACAACGTGTTAGTTCTACCACTATACAACGTGTCAGTTCTACCACTATACAACGTGTCAGTTCTACCACTATACAACGTGTTAGTTCTACCACTATACAACGTGTCAGTTCTACCACTATACAACGTGTTAGTTCTACCACTATACAACGTGTTAGTTCTACCACTATACAACGTATCAGTTCTACCACTATACAACGTGTTAGTTCTACCACTATACAACGTGTTAGTTCTACCACTATACAACGTGTTAGTTCTACCACTATACAACGTGTTAGTTCTACCGCTATACAACGTGTTAGTTCTACCGCTATACAACGTGTTAGTTCTACCGCTATACAACGTGTTAGTTCTACCACTACACAACGTGTTAGTTCTACCACTATACAACGTGTCAGTTCTACCACTATACAACGTGTTAGTTCTACCACTATACAACGTGTTAGTTCTACCACTATACAACGTGTTAGTTCTACCACTATACAACGTGTCAGTTCTACCACTATACAACGTGTCAGTTCTACCACTATACAACGTGTCAGTTCTACCACTATACAACGTGTCAGTTCTACCACTATACAACGTGTCAGTTCTACCACTATACAACGTGTCAGTTCTACCACTATACAACGTGTCAGTTCTACCACTATACAACGTGTTAGTTCTACCACTATACAACGTGTTAGTTCTACCACTATACAACGTGTCAGTTCTACCACTATACAACGTGTTAGTTCTACCACTATACAACGTGTCAGTTCTACCACTATACAACGTGTCAGTTCTACCACTATACAACGTGTCAGTTCTACCACTATACAACGTGTCAGTTCTACCACTATACAACGTGTTAGTTCTACCACTATACAACGTGTCAGTTCTACCACTATACAACGTGTTAGTTCTACCACTATACAACGTGTTAGTTCTACCACTATACAACGTGTCGTGTTAGTTCTACCACTATACAACGTGTTAGTTCTACCACTATACAACGTGTTAGTTCTACCACTATACAACGTGTCAGTTCTACCACTATACAACGTGTTAGTTCTACCACTATACAACGTGTTAGTTCTACCACTATACAACGTGTCAGTTCTACCACTATACAACGTGTTAGTTCTACCACTATACAACGTGTCAGTTCTACCACTATACAACGTGTCAGTTCTACCACTATACAACGTGTCAGTTCTACCACTACACAACGTGTTAGTTCTACCACTACACAACGTGTCAGTTCTACCACTATACAACGTGTTAGTTCTACCACTATACAACGTGTCAGTTCTACCACTATACAACGTGTCAGTTCTACCACTATACAACGTGTTAGTTCTACCACTATACAACGTGTTAGTTCTACCACTATACAACGTGTTAGTTCTACCACTATACAACGTGTCAGTTCTACCACTATACAACGTGTCAGTTCTACCACTATACAACGTGTCAGTTCTACCACTATACAACGTGTCAGTTCTACCACTATACAACGTGTCAGTTCTACCACTATACAACGTGTTAGTTCTACCACTATACAACGTGTTAGTTCTACCACTATACAACGTGTTAGTTCTACCACTATACAACGTGTCAGTTCTACCACTATACAACGTGTTAGTTCTACCACTATACAACGTGTTAGTTCTACCACTATACAACGTGTCGTGTTAGTTCTACCACTATACAACGTGTTAGTTCTACCACTATACAACGTGTCAGTTCTACCACTATACAACGTGTCAGTTCTACCACTATACAACGTGTTAGTTCTACCACTATACAACGTGTCAGTTCTACCACTATACAACGTGTTAGTTCTACCACTATACAACGTGTTAGTTCTACCACTATACAACGTGTCGTGTTAGTTCTACCACTATACAACGTGTTAGTTCTACCACTATACAACGTGTCAGTTCTACCACTATACAACGTGTCAGTTCTACCACTATACAACGTGTTAGTTCTACCACTATACAACGTGTTAGTTCTACCACTATACAACGTGTCAGTTCTACCACTATACAACGTGTCAGTTCTACCACTATACGACGTGTCAGTTCTACCACTATACAACGTGTTAGTTCTACCACTATACAACGTGTTAGTTCTACCACTATACAACGTGTCAGTTCTACCACTATACAACGTGTCAGTTCTACCATTATACAACGTGTCAGTTCTACCACTATACGACGTGTCAGTTCTACCACTATACGACGTGTTAGTTCTACCACTATACAACGTGTTAGTTCTACCACTATACAACGTGTTAGTTCTACCACTATACAACGTGTTAGTTCTACCACTATACAACGTGTTAGTTCTACCACTATACAACGTGTTAGTTCTACCACTATACAACGTGTCAGTTCTACCACTATACAACGTGTTAGTTCTACCACTATACAACGTGTTAGTTCTACCACTATACAACGTGTTAGTTCTACCACTATACAACGTGTCAGTTCTACCACTATACAACGTGTCGTGTTAGTTCTACCACTATACAACGTGTTAGTTCTACCACTATACAACGTGTTAGTTCTACCACTATACAACGTGTTAGTTCTACCACTATACAACGTGTCAGTTCTACCACTATACAACGTGTCAGTTCTACCACTATACAACGTGTTAGTTCTACCACTATACAACGTGTCAGTTCTACCACTATACAACGTGTTAGTTCTACCACTATACAACGTGTTAGTTCTACCACTACACAACGTGTTAGTTCTACCACTACACAACGTGTTAGTTCTACCACTATACAACGTGTTAGTTCTACCACTATACAACGTGTCAGTTCTACCACTACACAACGTGTTAGTTCTACCACTACACAACGTGTCAGTTCTACCACTATACAACGTGTTAGTTCTACCACTATACAACGTGTTAGTTCTACCACTATACAACGTGTTAGTTCTACCACTATACAACGTGTTAGTTCTACCACTATACAACGTGTTAGTTCTACCACTATACAACGTGTTAGTTCTACCACTATACAACGTATTAGTTCTACCACTATACAACGTGTTAGTTCTACCACTATACAACGTGTCAGTTCTACCACTATACAACGTGTTAGTTCTACCACTATACAACGTGTCAGTTCTACCACTATACAACGTGTTAGTTCTACCACTATACAACGTGTCATGTTAGTTCTACCACTATACAACGTGTTAGTTCTACCACTACACAACGTGTTAGTTCTACCACTATACAACGTGTCAGTTCTACCACAATACAACGTGTTAGTTCTACCACTACACAACGTGTCAGTTCTGCCACTATACAACGTGTCGTGTTAGTTCTGCCACTATACAACGTGTCAGTTCTACCACTATACAACGTGTCATGTTAGTTCTACCACTATACAACGTGTTAGTTCTACCACTATACAACGTGTTAGTTCTACCACTATACAACGTGTCAGTTCTACCACTATACAACGTGTTAGTTCTACCACTATACAACGTGTTAGTTCTACCACTATACAACGTGTCAGTTCTACCACTATACAACGTGTCATGTTAGTTCTACCACTATACAACGTGTTAGTTCTACCACTACACAACGTGTTAGTTCTACCACTATACAACGTGTCAGTTCTACCACAATACAACGTGTTAGTTCTACCACTACACAACGTGTCAGTTCTGCCACTATACAACGTGTCGTGTTAGTTCTGCCACTATACAACGTGTCAGTTCTACCACTATACAACGTGTCATGTTAGTTCTACCACTATACAACGTGTTAGTTCTACCACTATACAAAATGTTAGTTCTACCACTATACAACGTGTCAGTTCTACCACTATACAACGTGTTAGTTCTACCACTATACAACGTGTTAGTTCTACCACTATACAACGTGTCAGTTCTACCACTATACAACGTGTCAGTTCTACCACTATACAACGTGTTAGTTCTACCACTATACAACGTGTCGTGTTAGTTCTACCACTATACAACGTGTCGTGTTAGTTCTACCACTATACAACGTGTTAGTTCTACCACTACACAACGTGTCAGTTCTACCACTATACAACGTGTCAGTTCTACCACTATACAACGTGTTAGTTCTACCACTATACAACGTGTTAGTTCTACCACTACACAACGTGTTAGTTCTACCACTATACAACGTGTTAGTTCTACCACTATACAACGTGTCAGTTCTACCACTATACAACGTGTTAGTTCTACCACTATACAACGTGTTAGTTCTACCACTACACAACGTGTTAGTTCTACCACTATACAACGTGTTAGTTCTACCACTATACAACGTGTTAGTTCTACCACTACACAACGTGTCAGTTCTACCACTATACAACGTGTTAGTTCTACCACTATACAACGTGTCGTGTTAGTTCTACCACTATACAACGTGTTAGTTCTACCACTATACAACGTGTTAGTTCTACCACTATACAACGTGTTAGTTCTACCACTATACAACGTGTCAGTTCTACCACTATACAACGTGTTAGTTCTACCACTATACAACGTGTTAGTTCTACCACTACACAACGTGTCAGTTCTACCACTATACAACGTGTTAGTTCTACCACTATACAACGTGTCGTGTTAGTTCTACCACTATACAACGTGTTAGTTCTACCACTACACAACGTGTTAGTTCTACCACTATACAACGTGTCGTGTTAGTTCTACCACTATACAACGTGTTAGTTCTACCACTATACAACGTGTTAGTTCTACCACTATACAACGTGTCAGTTCTACCACTATACAACGTGTTAGTTCTACCACTACACAACGTGTTAGTTCTACCACTATACAACGTGTCAGTTCTACCACAATACAACGTGTTAGTTCTACCACTACACAACGTGTCAGTTCTGCCACTATACAACGTGTCGTGTTAGTTCTGCCACTATACAACGTGTTAGTTCTACCACTACACAACGTGTTAGTTCTACCACTATACAACGTGTTAGTTCTACCACTATACAACGTGTCAGTTCTACCACTATACAACGTGTTAGTTCTACCACTATACAAAGTGTCAGTTCTACCACTATACAACGTGTCAGTTCTACCACTATACAACGTGTTAGTTCTACCACTATACAACGTGTTAGTTCTACCACTATACAACGTGTCAGTTCTACCACTATACAACGTGTCAGTTCTACCACTATACAACGTGTCAGTTCTACCACTATACAACGTGTCAGTTCTACCACTATACAACGTGTCAGTTCTACCACTATACAACGTGTCAGTTCTACCACTATACAACGTGTCGTGTTAGTTCTACCACTATACAACGTGTTAGTTCTACCACTATACAACGTGTTAGTTCTACCACTATACAACGTGTCAGTTCTACCACTATACAACGTGTCAGTTCTACCACTATACAACGTGTCGTGTCAGTTCTACCACTATACGACGCGTCGTGTCAGTTCTACCACTATACAACGTGTCGTGTTAGTTCTACCACTATACAACGTGTTAGTTCTACCACTATACAACGTGTTAGTTCTACCACTATACAACGTGTTAGTTCTACCACTATACAACGTGTCAGTTCTACCACTATACAACGTGTCAGTTCTACCATTATACAACGTGTCAGTTCTACCACTATACGACGTGTCAGTTCTACCACTATACGACGTGTTAGTTCTACCACTATACAACGTGTTAGTTCTACCACTATACAACGTGTTAGTTCTACCACTATACAACGTGTTAGTTCTACCACTATACAACGTGTTAGTTCTACCACTATACAACGTGTTAGTTCTACCACTATACAACGTGTCAGTTCTACCACTATACAACGTGTTAGTTCTACCACTATACAACGTGTTAGTTCTACCACTATACAACGTGTTAGTTCTACCACTATACAACGTGTCAGTTCTACCACTATACAACGTGTCGTGTTAGTTCTACCACTATACAACGTGTTAGTTCTACCACTATACAACGTGTTAGTTCTACCACTATACAACGTGTCAGTTCTACCACTATACAACGTGTCAGTTCTACCACTATACAACGTGTTAGTTCTACCACTATACAACGTGTCAGTTCTACCACTATACAACGTGTTAGTTCTACCACTATACAACGTGTTAGTTCTACCACTACACAACGTGTTAGTTCTACCACTATACAACATGTTAGTTCTACCACTATACAACGTGTCAGTTCTACCACTACACAACGTGTCAGTTCTACCACTACACAACGTGTCAGTTCTACCACTATACAACGTGTTAGTTCTACCACTATACAACGTGTTAGTTCTACCACTATACAACGTGTTAGTTCTACCACTATACAACGTGTTAGTTCTACCACTATACAACGTGTTAGTTCTACCACTATACAACGTGTTAGTTCTACCACTATACAACGTGTTAGTTCTACCACTATACAACGTGTTAGTTCTACCACTATACAACGTGTTAGTTCTACCACTATACAACGTGTCAGTTCTACCACTATACAACGTGTTAGTTCTACCACTATACAACGTGTCAGTTCTACCACTATACAACGTGTTAGTTCTACCACTATACAACGTGTCATGTTAGTTCTACCACTATACAACGTGTTAGTTCTACCACTACACAACGTGTTAGTTCTACCACTATACAACGTGTCAGTTCTACCACAATACAACGTGTTAGTTCTACCACTACACAACGTGTCAGTTCTGCCACTATACAACGTGTCAGTTCTACCACTATACAACGTGTCATGTTAGTTCTGCCACTATACAACGTGTCAGTTCTACCACTATACAACGTGTCATGTTAGTTCTACCACTATACAACGTGTCAGTTCTACCACTATACAACGTGTCAGTTCTACCACTACACAACGTGTCAGTTCTGCCACTATACAACGTGTCAGTTCTACCACTATACAACGTGTCGTGTTAGTTCTGCCACTATACAACGTGTCAGTTCTACCACTATACAACGTGTCATGTTAGTTCTACCACTATACAACGTGTTAGTTCTACCACTATACAACGTGTTAGTTCTACCACTATACAACGTGTCAGTTCTACCACTATACAACGTGTTAGTTCTACCACTATACAACGTGTTAGTTCTACCACTATACAACGTGTCAGTTCTACCACTATACAACGTGTTAGTTCTACCACTATACAACGTGTTAGTTCTACCACTATACAACGTGTCAGTTCTACCACTATACAACGTGTCATGTTAGTTCTACCACTATACAACGTGTTAGTTCTACCACTACACAACGTGTTAGTTCTACCACTATACAACGTGTCAGTTCTACCACAATACAACGTGTTAGTTCTACCACTACACAACGTGTCAGTTCTGCCACTATACAACGTGTCGTGTTAGTTCTGCCACTATACAACGTGTCAGTTCTACCACTATACAACGTGTCATGTTAGTTCTACCACTATACAACGTGTTAGTTCTACCACTATACAACGTGTTAGTTCTACCACTATACAACGTGTCAGTTCTACCACTATACAACGTGTTAGTTCTACCACTATACAACGTGTTAGTTCTACCACTATACAACGTGTTAGTTCTACCACTATACAACGTGTCAGTTCTACCACTATACAACGTGTCAGTTCTACCACTATACAACGTGTTAGTTCTACCACTATACAACGTGTCGTGTTAGTTCTACCACTATACAACGTGTCGTGTTAGTTCTACCACTACACAACGTGTCAGTTCTACCACTATACAACGTGTCAGTTCTACCACTATACAACGTGTTAGTTCTACCACTATACAACGTGTTAGTTCTACCACTACACAACGTGTTAGTTCTACCACTACACAACGTGTTAGTTCTACCACTATACAACGTGTTAGTTCTACCACTATACAACGTGTCAGTTCTACCACTATACAACGTGTTAGTTCTACCACTATACAACGTGTTAGTTCTACCACTACACAACGTGTTAGTTCTACCACTACACAACGTGTTAGTTCTACCACTATACAACGTGTCAGTTCTACCACTACACAACGTGTCAGTTCTACCACTATACAACGTGTTAGTTCTACCACTATACAACGTGTCGTGTTAGTTCTACCACTATACAACGTGTTAGTTCTACCACTATACAACGTGTTAGTTCTACCACTATACAACGTGTTAGTTCTACCACTATACAACGTGTCAGTTCTACCACTATACAACGTGTTAGTTCTACCACTATACAACGTGTTAGTTCTACCACTACACAACGTGTCAGTTCTACCACTATACAACGTGTTAGTTCTACCACTATACAACGTGTCGTGTTAGTTCTACCACTATACAACGTGTTAGTTCTACCACTATACAACGTGTTAGTTCTACCACTATACAACGTGTCAGTTCTACCACTATACAACGTGTTAGTTCTACCACTACACAACGTGTTAGTTCTACCACTATACAACGTGTCAGTTCTACCACAATACAACGTGTTAGTTCTACCACTACACAACGTGTCAGTTCTGCCACTATACAACGTGTCGTGTTAGTTCTGCCACTATACAACGTGTCAGTTCTACCACTATACAACGTGTCAGTTCTACCACTATACAACGTGTTAGTTCTACCACTATACAAAGTGTCAGTTCTACCACTATACAACGTGTCAGTTCTACCACTATACAACGTGTTAGTTCTACCACTATACAACGTGTTAGTTCTACCACTATACAACGTGTCAGTTCTACCACTATACAACGTGTCAGTTCTACCACTATACAACGTGTCAGTTCTACCACTATACAACGTGTCAGTTCTACCACTATACAACGTGTCGTGTTAGTTCTACCACTATACAACGTGTTAGTTCTACCACTATACAACGTGTTAGTTCTACCACTATACAACGTGTCAGTTCTACCACTATACAACGTGTCAGTTCTACCACTATACAACGTGTCGTGTCAGTTCTACCACTATACGACGCGTCGTGTCAGTTCTACCACTATACAACGTGTCGTGTTAGTTCTACCACTATACAACGTGTTAGTTCTACCACTATACAACGTGTCAGTTCTACCACTATACAACGTGTCGTGTTAGTTCTACCACTATACAACGTGTCGTGTCAGTTCTACCACTATACAACGTGTCGTGTTAGTTCTACCACTATACAACGTGTCGTGTTAGTTCTACCACTATACAACGTGTCGTGTTAGTTCTACCACTATACAACGTGTTAGTTCTACCACTATACAACGTGTTAGTTCTACCACTATACAACGTGTCAGTTCTACCACTATACAACGTGTCAGTTCTACCACTATACAACGTGTCGTGTCAGTTCTACCACTATACGACGCGTCGTGTCAGTTCTACCACTATACAACGTGTCGTGTTAGTTCTACCACTATACAACGTGTTAGTTCTACCACTATACAACGTGTCAGTTCTACCACTATACAACGTGTCGTGTTAGTTCTACCACTATACAACGTGTCGTGTCAGTTCTACCACTATACAACGTGTCGTGTTAGTTCTACCACTATACAACGTGTCGTGTTAGTTCTACCACTATACAACGTGTCGTGTTAGTTCTACCACTATACAACGTGTTAGTTCTACCACTATACAACGTGTTAGTTCTACCACTATACAACGTGTCAGTTCTACCACTATACAACGTGTTAGTTCTACCACTATACAACGTGTTAGTTCTACCACTATACAACGTGTCGTGTTAGTTCTACCACTATACAACGTGTTAGTTCTACCACTATACAACGTGTTAGTTCTACCACTATACAACGTGTCAGTTCTACCACTATACAACGTGTCAGTTCTACCACTATACAACGTGTCGTGTCAGTTCTACCACTATACGACGCGTCGTGTCAGTTCTACCACTATACAACGTGTCGTGTTAGTTCTACCACTATACAACGTGTTAGTTCTACCACTATACAACGTGTCAGTTCTACCACTATACAACGTGTCGTGTTAGTTCTACCACTATACAACGTGTCGTGTCAGTTCTACCACTATACAACGTGTCGTGTTAGTTCTACCACTATACAACGTGTCGTGTTAGTTCTACCACTATACAACGTGTCGTGTTAGTTCTACCACTATACAACGTGTTAGTTCTACCACTATACAACGTGTTAGTTCTACCACTATACAACGTGTCAGTTCTACCACTATACAACGTGTTAGTTCTACCACTATACAACGTGTTAGTTCTACCACTATACAACGTGTCGTGTTAGTTCTACCACTATAAAATGTGTCGTGTTAGTTCTACCACTATACGTGTCGTGTTAGTTCTACCACTATACAACATGTTAGTTCTACCACTATACGTGTCGTGTTAGTTCTACCACTATACAACGTGTTAGTTCTACCACTATACAACGTGTCGTGTTAGTTCTACCACTATACAACGTGTTAGTTCTACCACTATACAACGTGTCAGTTCTACCACTACACAACGTGTCGTGTCAGTTCTACCACTATACAACGTGTTAGTTCTACCACTATACAACGTGTCGTGTTAGTTCTACCACTATACAACGTGTCGTGTTAGTTCTACCACTATACAACTTGTTAGTTCTACCACTATACAACGTGTCGTGTTAGTTCTACCACTATACAACGTGTCGTGTTAGTTCTACCACTATACAACTTGTTAGTTCTACCACTATACAACGTGTCGTGTTAGTTCTACCACTATACAACGTGTCGTGTTAGTTCTACCACTATACAACGTGTCGTGTTAGTTCTACCACTATACAACGTGTCAGTTCTACCACTATACAACGTGTTAGTTCTACCACTATACAACGTGTTAGTTCTACCACTATACAACGTGTCAGTTCTACCACTATACAACGTGTCAGTTCTACCACTATACAACGTGTCAGTTCTACCACTATACAACGTGTCAGTTCTACCACTATACAACGTGTTAGTTCTACCACTACACAACGTGTCGTGTTAGTTCTACCACTATACAACGTGTTAGTTCTACCACTATACAACGTGTCGTGTTAGTTCTACCACTACACAACGTGTCGTGTTAGGTCTACCACTATACAACGTGTTAGTTCTACCACTATACAACGTGTCGTGTTAGTTCTACCACTATACAACGTGTCAGTTCTACCACTATACAACGTGTCGTGTCAGTTCTACCACTATACAACGTGTTAGTTCTACCACTATACAACGTGTCGTGTTAGTTCTACCACTATACAACGTGTTAGTTCTACCACTATACAACGTGTTAGTTCTACCACTACACAACGTGTTAGTTCTACCACTACACAACGTGTTAGTTCTACCACTATACAACGTGTTAGTTCTACCACTATACAACATGTCAGTTCTACCACTACACAACGTGTTAGTTCTACCACTACACAACGTGTCAGTTCTACCACTATACAACGTGTTAGTTCTACCACTATACAACGTGTTAGTTCTACCACTATACAACGTGTTAGTTCTACCACTATACAACGTGTTAGTTCTAGCACTATACAACGTGTTAGTTCTACCACTATACAACGTGTTAGTTCTACCACTATACAACGTATTAGTTCTACCACTATACAACGTGTTAGTTCTACCACTATACAACGTGTCAGTTCTACCACTATACAACGTGTTAGTTCTACCACTATACAACGTGTCAGTTCTACCACTATACAACGTGTTAGTTCTACCACTATACAACGTGTCATGTTAGTTCTACCACTATACAACGTGTTAGTTCTACCACTACACAACGTGTTAGTTCTACCACTATACAACGTGTCAGTTCTACCACAATACAACGTGTTAGTTCTACCACTACACAACGTGTCAGTTCTGCCACTATACAACGTGTCGTGTTAGTTCTGCCACTATACAACGTGTCAGTTCTACCACTATACAACGTGTCATGTTAGTTCTACCACTATACAACGTGTTAGTTCTACCACTATACAACGTGTTAGTTCTACCACTATACAACGTGTCAGTTCTACCACTATACAACGTGTTAGTTCTACCACTATACAACGTGTTAGTTCTACCACTATACAACGTGTCAGTTCTACCACTATACAACGTGTCATGTTAGTTCTACCACTATACAACGTGTTAGTTCTACCACTACACAACGTGTTAGTTCTACCACTATACAACGTGTCAGTTCTACCACAATACAACGTGTTAGTTCTACCACTACACAACGTGTCAGTTCTGCCACTATACAACGTGTCGTGTTAGTTCTGCCACTATACAACGTGTCAGTTCTACCACTATACAACGTGTCATGTTAGTTCTACCACTATACAACGTGTTAGTTCTACCACTATACAAAATGTTAGTTCTACCACTATACAACGTGTCAGTTCTACCACTATACAACGTGTTAGTTCTACCACTATACAACGTGTTAGTTCTACCACTATACAACGTGTCAGTTCTACCACTATACAACGTGTCAGTTCTACCACTATACAACGTGTTAGTTCTACCACTATACAACGTGTCGTGTTAGTTCTACCACTATACAACGTGTCGTGTTAGTTCTACCACTATACAACGTGTTAGTTCTACCACTACACAACGTGTCAGTTCTACCACTATACAACGTGTCAGTTCTACCACTATACAACGTGTTAGTTCTACCACTATACAACGTGTTAGTTCTACCACTACACAACGTGTTAGTTCTACCACTATACAACGTGTTAGTTCTACCACTATACAACGTGTCAGTTCTACCACTATACAACGTGTTAGTTCTACCACTATACAACGTGTTAGTTCTACCACTACACAACGTGTTAGTTCTACCACTATACAACGTGTTAGTTCTACCACTATACAACGTGTTAGTTCTACCACTACACAACGTGTCAGTTCTACCACTATACAACGTGTTAGTTCTACCACTATACAACGTGTCGTGTTAGTTCTACCACTATACAACGTGTTAGTTCTACCACTATACAACGTGTTAGTTCTACCACTATACAACGTGTTAGTTCTACCACTATACAACGTGTCAGTTCTACCACTATACAACGTGTTAGTTCTACCACTATACAACGTGTTAGTTCTACCACTACACAACGTGTCAGTTCTACCACTATACAACGTGTTAGTTCTACCACTATACAACGTGTCGTGTTAGTTCTACCACTATACAACGTGTTAGTTCTACCACTACACAACGTGTTAGTTCTACCACTATACAACGTGTCGTGTTAGTTCTACCACTATACAACGTGTTAGTTCTACCACTATACAACGTGTTAGTTCTACCACTATACAACGTGTCAGTTCTACCACTATACAACGTGTTAGTTCTACCACTACACAACGTGTTAGTTCTACCACTATACAACGTGTCAGTTCTACCACAATACAACGTGTTAGTTCTACCACTACACAACGTGTCAGTTCTGCCACTATACAACGTGTCGTGTTAGTTCTGCCACTATACAACGTGTCAGTTCTACCACTATACAACGTGTCAGTTCTACCACTATACAACGTGTTAGTTCTACCACTATACAAAGTGTCAGTTCTACCACTATACAACGTGTCAGTTCTACCACTATACAACGTGTTAGTTCTACCACTATACAACGTGTTAGTTCTACCACTATACAACGTGTCAGTTCTACCACTATACAACGTGTCAGTTCTACCACTATACAACGTGTCAGTTCTACCACTATACAACGTGTCAGTTCTACCACTATACAACGTGTCAGTTCTACCACTATACAACGTGTCAGTTCTACCACTATACAACGTGTCGTGTTAGTTCTACCACTATACAACGTGTTAGTTCTACCACTATACAACGTGTTAGTTCTACCACTATACAACGTGTCAGTTCTACCACTATACAACGTGTCAGTTCTACCACTATACAACGTGTCGTGTCAGTTCTACCACTATACGACGCGTCGTGTCAGTTCTACCACTATACAACGTGTCGTGTTAGTTCTACCACTATACAACGTGTTAGTTCTACCACTATACAACGTGTTAGTTCTACCACTATACAACGTGTTAGTTCTACCACTATACAACGTGTCAGTTCTACCACTATACAACGTGTCAGTTCTACCATTATACAACGTGTCAGTTCTACCACTATACGACGTGTCAGTTCTACCACTATACGACGTGTTAGTTCTACCACTATACAACGTGTTAGTTCTACCACTATACAACGTGTTAGTTCTACCACTATACAACGTGTTAGTTCTACCACTATACAACGTGTTAGTTCTACCACTATACAACGTGTTAGTTCTACCACTATACAACGTGTCAGTTCTACCACTATACAACGTGTTAGTTCTACCACTATACAACGTGTTAGTTCTACCACTATACAACGTGTTAGTTCTACCACTATACAACGTGTCAGTTCTACCACTATACAACGTGTCGTGTTAGTTCTACCACTATACAACGTGTTAGTTCTACCACTATACAACGTGTTAGTTCTACCACTATACAACGTGTCAGTTCTACCACTATACAACGTGTCAGTTCTACCACTATACAACGTGTTAGTTCTACCACTATACAACGTGTCAGTTCTACCACTATACAACGTGTTAGTTCTACCACTATACAACGTGTTAGTTCTACCACTACACAACGTGTTAGTTCTACCACTATACAACATGTTAGTTCTACCACTATACAACGTGTCAGTTCTACCACTACACAACGTGTTAGTTCTACCACTACACAACGTGTCAGTTCTACCACTATACAACGTGTTAGTTCTACCACTATACAACGTGTTAGTTCTACCACTATACAACGTGTTAGTTCTACCACTATACAACGTGTTAGTTCTACCACTATACAACGTGTTAGTTCTACCACTATACAACGTGTTAGTTCTACCACTATACAACGTGTTAGTTCTACCACTATACAACGTGTTAGTTCTACCACTATACAACGTGTTAGTTCTACCACTATACAACGTGTCAGTTCTACCACTATACAACGTGTTAGTTCTACCACTATACAACGTGTCAGTTCTACCACTATACAACGTGTTAGTTCTACCACTATACAACGTGTCATGTTAGTTCTACCACTATACAACGTGTTAGTTCTACCACTACACAACGTGTTAGTTCTACCACTATACAACGTGTCAGTTCTACCACAATACAACGTGTTAGTTCTACCACTACACAACGTGTCAGTTCTGCCACTATACAACGTGTCAGTTCTACCACTATACAACGTGTCATGTTAGTTCTGCCACTATACAACGTGTCAGTTCTACCACTATACAACGTGTCATGTTAGTTCTACCACTATACAACGTGTCAGTTCTACCACTATACAACGTGTCAGTTCTACCACTACACAACGTGTCAGTTCTGCCACTATACAACGTGTCAGTTCTACCACTATACAACGTGTCGTGTTAGTTCTGCCACTATACAACGTGTCAGTTCTACCACTATACAACGTGTCATGTTAGTTCTACCACTATACAACGTGTTAGTTCTACCACTATACAACGTGTTAGTTCTACCACTATACAACGTGTCAGTTCTACCACTATACAACGTGTTAGTTCTACCACTATACAACGTGTTAGTTCTACCACTATACAACGTGTTAGTTCTACCACTATACAACGTGTCAGTTCTACCACTATACAACGTGTCGTGTTAGTTCTACCACTATACAACGTGTTAGTTCTACCACTATACAACGTGTTAGTTCTACCACTATACAACGTGTCAGTTCTACCACTATACAACGTGTCAGTTCTACCACTATACAACGTGTTAGTTCTACCACTATACAACGTGTCAGTTCTACCACTATACAACGTGTTAGTTCTACCACTATACAACGTGTTAGTTCTACCACTACACAACGTGTTAGTTCTACCACTATACAACATGTTAGTTCTACCACTATACAACGTGTCAGTTCTACCACTACACAACGTGTTAGTTCTACCACTACACAACGTGTCAGTTCTACCACTATACAACGTGTTAGTTCTACCACTATACAACGTGTTAGTTCTACCACTATACAACGTGTTAGTTCTACCACTATACAACGTGTTAGTTCTACCACTATACAACGTGTTAGTTCTACCACTATACAACGTGTTAGTTCTACCACTATACAACGTGTTAGTTCTACCACTATACAACGTGTTAGTTCTACCACTATACAACGTGTTAGTTCTACCACTATACAACGTGTCAGTTCTACCACTATACAACGTGTTAGTTCTACCACTATACAACGTGTCAGTTCTACCACTATACAACGTGTTAGTTCTACCACTATACAACGTGTCATGTTAGTTCTACCACTATACAACGTGTTAGTTCTACCACTACACAACGTGTTAGTTCTACCACTATACAACGTGTCAGTTCTACCACAATACAACGTGTTAGTTCTACCACTACACAACGTGTCAGTTCTGCCACTATACAACGTGTCAGTTCTACCACTATACAACGTGTCATGTTAGTTCTGCCACTATACAACGTGTCAGTTCTACCACTATACAACGTGTCATGTTAGTTCTACCACTATACAACGTGTCAGTTCTACCACTATACAACGTGTCAGTTCTACCACTACACAACGTGTCAGTTCTGCCACTATACAACGTGTCAGTTCTACCACTATACAACGTGTCGTGTTAGTTCTGCCACTATACAACGTGTCAGTTCTACCACTATACAACGTGTCATGTTAGTTCTACCACTATACAACGTGTTAGTTCTACCACTATACAACGTGTTAGTTCTACCACTATACAACGTGTCAGTTCTACCACTATACAACGTGTTAGTTCTACCACTATACAACGTGTTAGTTCTACCACTATACAACGTGTCAGTTCTACCACTATACAACGTGTCATGTTAGTTCTACCACTATACAACGTGTTAGTTCTACCACTACACAACGTGTTAGTTCTACCACTATACAACGTGTCAGTTCTACCACAATACAACGTGTTAGTTCTACCACTACACAACGTGTCAGTTCTGCCACTATACAACGTGTCGTGTTAGTTCTGCCACTATACAACGTGTCAGTTCTACCACTATACAACGTGTCATGTTAGTTCTACCACTATACAACGTGTTAGTTCTACCACTATACAACGTGTTAGTTCTACCACTATACAACGTGTCAGTTCTACCACTATACAACGTGTTAGTTCTACCACTATACAACGTGTTAGTTCTACCACTATACAACGTGTTAGTTCTACCACTATACAACGTGTCAGTTCTACCACTATACAACGTGTCAGTTCTACCACTATACAACGTGTTAGTTCTACCACTATACAACGTGTCGTGTTAGTTCTACCACTATACAACGTGTCGTGTTAGTTCTACCACTACACAACGTGTCAGTTCTACCACTATACAACGTGTCAGTTCTACCACTATACAACGTGTTAGTTCTACCACTATACAACGTGTTAGTTCTACCACTACACAACGTGTTAGTTCTACCACTACACAACGTGTTAGTTCTACCACTATACAACGTGTTAGTTCTACCACTATACAACGTGTCAGTTCTACCACTATACAACGTGTTAGTTCTACCACTATACAACGTGTTAGTTCTACCACTACACAACGTGTTAGTTCTACCACTACACAACGTGTTAGTTCTACCACTATACAACGTGTCAGTTCTACCACTACACAACGTGTCAGTTCTACCACTATACAACGTGTTAGTTCTACCACTATACAACGTGTCGTGTTAGTTCTACCACTATACAACGTGTTAGTTCTACCACTATACAACGTGTTAGTTCTACCACTATACAACGTGTTAGTTCTACCACTATACAACGTGTCAGTTCTACCACTATACAACGTGTTAGTTCTACCACTATACAACGTGTTAGTTCTACCACTACACAACGTGTCAGTTCTACCACTATACAACGTGTTAGTTCTACCACTATACAACGTGTCGTGTTAGTTCTACCACTATACAACGTGTTAGTTCTACCACTATACAACGTGTTAGTTCTACCACTATACAACGTGTCAGTTCTACCACTATACAACGTGTTAGTTCTACCACTACACAACGTGTTAGTTCTACCACTATACAACGTGTCAGTTCTACCACAATACAACGTGTTAGTTCTACCACTACACAACGTGTCAGTTCTGCCACTATACAACGTGTCGTGTTAGTTCTGCCACTATACAACGTGTCAGTTCTACCACTATACAACGTGTCAGTTCTACCACTATACAACGTGTTAGTTCTACCACTATACAAAGTGTCAGTTCTACCACTATACAACGTGTCAGTTCTACCACTATACAACGTGTTAGTTCTACCACTATACAACGTGTTAGTTCTACCACTATACAACGTGTCAGTTCTACCACTATACAACGTGTTAGTTCTACCACTATACAACGTGTTAGTTCTACCACTATACAACGTGTCAGTTCTACCACTATACAACGTGTCAGTTCTACCACTATACAACGTGTCAGTTCTACCACTATACAACGTGTCAGTTCTACCACTATACAACGTGTCAGTTCTACCACTATACAACGTGTCGTGTTAGTTCTACCACTATACAACGTGTTAGTTCTACCACTATACAACGTGTTAGTTCTACCACTATACAACGTGTCAGTTCTACCACTATACAACGTGTCAGTTCTACCACTATACAACGTGTCGTGTCAGTTCTACCACTATACGACGCGTCGTGTCAGTTCTACCACTATACAACGTGTCGTGTTAGTTCTACCACTATACAACGTGTTAGTTCTACCACTATACAACGTGTCAGTTCTACCACTATACAACGTGTCGTGTTAGTTCTACCACTATACAACGTGTCGTGTCAGTTCTACCACTATACAACGTGTCGTGTTAGTTCTACCACTATACAACGTGTCGTGTTAGTTCTACCACTATACAACGTGTCGTGTTAGTTCTACCACTATACAACGTGTTAGTTCTACCACTATACAACGTGTTAGTTCTACCACTATACAACGTGTCAGTTCTACCACTATACAACGTGTTAGTTCTACCACTATACAACGTGTTAGTTCTACCACTATACAACGTGTCGTGTTAGTTCTACCACTATAAAATGTGTCGTGTTAGTTCTACCACTATACGTGTCGTGTTAGTTCTACCACTATACAACATGTTAGTTCTACCACTATACGTGTCGTGTTAGTTCTACCACTATACAACGTGTTAGTTCTACCACTATACAACGTGTCGTGTTAGTTCTACCACTATACAACGTGTTAGTTCTACCACTATACAACGTGTCAGTTCTACCACTACACAACGTGTCGTGTCAGTTCTACCACTATACAACGTGTTAGTTCTACCACTATACAACGTGTCGTGTTAGTTCTACCACTATACAACGTGTCGTGTTAGTTCTACCACTATACAACTTGTTAGTTCTACCACTATACAACGTGTCGTGTTAGTTCTACCACTATACAACGTGTCGTGTTAGTTCTACCACTATACAACTTGTTAGTTCTACCACTATACAACGTGTCGTGTTAGTTCTACCACTATACAACGTGTCGTGTTAGTTCTACCACTATACAACGTGTCGTGTTAGTTCTACCACTATACAACGTGTCAGTTCTACCACTATACAACGTGTTAGTTCTACCACTATACAACGTGTTAGTTCTACCACTATACAACGTGTCAGTTCTACCACTATACAACGTGTCAGTTCTACCACTATACAACGTGTCAGTTCTACCACTATACAACGTGTCAGTTCTACCACTATACAACGTGTTAGTTCTACCACTACACAACGTGTCGTGTTAGTTCTACCACTATACAACGTGTTAGTTCTACCACTATACAACGTGTCGTGTTAGTTCTACCACTACACAACGTGTCGTGTTAGGTCTACCACTATACAACGTGTTAGTTCTACCACTATACAACGTGTCGTGTTAGTTCTACCACTATACAACGTGTCAGTTCTACCACTATACAACGTGTCGTGTCAGTTCTACCACTATACAACGTGTTAGTTCTACCACTATACAACGTGTCGTGTTAGTTCTACCACTATACAACGTGTTAGTTCTACCACTATACAACGTGTCGTGTTAGTTCTACCACTATACAACATGTTAGTTCTACCACTATACAACGTGTTAGTTCTACCACTATACAACGTGTTAGTTCTACCACTATACAACATGTTAGTTCTACCACTATACAACGTGTTAGTTCTACCACTACAGAGGTGACTGAAGACAGACAACAGAAAACACACACAACTACAAAAACTAAACCTCTGGATAAAAAAAAAACTTCTAATAAACAAAAATATAAAAACGCAACATGTAAAGTGAAATAAAAGACCCCAGAAAATTAACATACGGCACAAAAATATTGTTACTCTGATGTTTTGTGCCGACATTTGTCGACATCCTTGTTAGTGAACATTTCTCCTTTGCCCAGATATATCGATCCACCTGACAGGCGTGGCATATCAAGAAAGCTGATTTAAACAGCATGATCATTCCACAGGTGCACCTTGTGCTGGGGGGGGGGGGGGGGGGGGGGGGGGACAATAAAAAGGCCACTCTAAAAAAAATGTGCAGTTTTGTCACACAACACACAATTGCCACAGATGTCTCATGTTTTGGGGGAGCATTGAAATTGACATTGCTGACTTGCAGGAATGTCTGCCGGAGCTGTTGCCCGGATAATCGAATGTTCATTTCTCTACCATAAGCCGCCTCCAAACGTCGTTTTAGAGAATTTGCCAGTATGTCCCACTGGCCTCACAACCGCTCATCACGTGTTTGGCATCGTGTGTGGGCGAGTGATTTGCTGAACAGGGAGCCCCACGGTGGAAGTGGAGTTATGGTATGGGGGCAGGCGTAAGCTACGGACAACGAACACAATTGCATTTTATCGATGGCAATTTGAATGCACAGAGATACCCGTGACGAGATCCCGAGGCTCATTGTGAGGCCAATTTGTTTATTTTTACGGTATCTGTGACCAACAGATTCATATCTGTATTCCCAGAGTCATGTGAAATCCATAGATTAGGACCTAATTCATATATTTATTGCAATTTAAACTGCTTTCCTTCTATGAAACTGTAACTCTGTAAAAAATCTATTAAATTGTTGCGTGTTTCATTTATATATTTTTTGTGTTCGGTATAAGTATCAAACTACAAAACTAAACAGTGGATAAATAAATAAAAAATAAAATAAACGAAGTAACATTGTAGTAGATTATTAGACGTGCTACAAAACAGCTTGTTCATGAAGGAGCTTGAACAACATTTTTAAAAAACAATTAAAACAATTACATTTAAAAAAAACAATTACATTTCATGAATCTTTTAAAAGAAGATAATAATAATAATAACAGATAATCAATGATATATCATGTGGGTGGACAGACGGATGTCTGTAAAAATCTAAAAATGTCTCTTGCTCGGTAATCAACGGTCTGAAGAAATAACTATCGACACGGTGAAGGACTCTTTATGGGATCGTCAATATTTCTGATGGGGGGGGTTTAATGGGTCTAATGGGTTTAATGGTGGGGTTTAATGGGTCTAATGGGTTTAATGGTGGGGTTTAATGGGTCTAATGGGTTTAATGGTGGGGTTTAATGGGTCTAATGGGTTTAATGGTGGGGTTTAATGGGTCTAATGGGTTTAATGGGTCTAATGGGTTTAATGGGTCTAATGGGTTTAATGGTGGGGTTTAATGGGTCTAATGGGTTTAATGGTGGGGTTTAATGGGTCTAATGGGTTTAATGGTGAGGTTTAATGGGTCTAATGGGTTTAATGGGTCTAATGGGTTTAATGGGTCTAATGGGTTTAATGGTGGGGTTTAATGGGTCTAATGGGTTTAATGGTGGGGTTTAATGGGTCTAATGGGTTTAATGGTGGGGTTTAATGGGTCTAATGGGTTTAATGGGTCTAATGGGTTTAATGGGTCTAATGGGTTTAATGGTGGGGTTTAATGGGTCTAATGGGTTTAATGGTGGGGTTTAATGGGTCTAATGGGTTTAATGGGTCTAATGGGTTTAATGGGTCTAATGGGTTTAATGGTGGGGTTTAATGGGTCTAATGGGTTTAATGGGCCTAATGGGTCTAATGGGTTTAATGGGTCTAATGGGTTTAATGGGTCTAATGGGTTTAATGGTGGGGTTTAATGGGTCTAATGGGTTTAATGGGTCTAATGGGTCTAATGGGTTTAATGGGTCTGTAGATGCCGTTTGACGTGTCTGAACGAGTGATCAGTTGATAAAGGAGACAAACTCTGTGTGGGTTTTTATTACATTTAAAACGCTGATTTAAAAAATAAAATCTTATTTCAAACTTCTCTTGAATGATTACGTTTTTTATTTTTTTAAACACAGATTTAAAAAAATGTTTTTATTTATTTAATGTCAAACATAGTCTGTCGTGGGAAATATTATATTAAATATGAATTAATTAAATATTATAGCAAAATGAAGACGGCTTTTAACAGATACAAAAATTCCAATCTGAAATCTCTCTAAACACCTTGAAATGCCATTCAGATTATTTTCTCTTTGATTCGATATGAAGTAAATATCTTCCTGGTGTGAGGATCCTCTGTTATCTGTGTTGCCCAGGGCCACACGAGGTGGAACTGTCCCTACCCATACTACCACACAGCGTGTTTAAACAGGCACCCCACACACACACGCCTCCTCCCTGCACCTATCCGCCCACACACACACACACGCGCCTCCTCCCTGCACCTAACCGCCCACACACACACACGCCTCCTCCCTGCACCTATCCTCCCACACACACACACACGCCTCCACCCTGCACCTAACCGCCCACACACACACACACGCCTCCACCCTGCACCTATCCGCCCACACACACGTACAAAGCCCCCTACCTAAGCTTCCAGCAACCCCACTCCCCCTCAATAAACACACACAACTACCAACCACGTCCCCTATCCTAATCTCATCACACCAATCCAATGCCCGACACACACACAGACACACACAGGTCTGACAAACCCCTTGCTTGCTGGTGAGTGTTTCCAGTCAAATGACAGTTAGGAAGCAGGTTCTGTTTCTGCTGGGGAGAAACGGGAGGTGGTTGGATTAAAACCAGGTGAGAGAGAGAGAGAGAGAGAGAGGGAGAGAGGGAACAAGAGAGAGAACGAGAGAGAGAGAGGGAACAAGAGAGAGAACGAGAGAGAGAGAGGGAACAAGAGAGAGAGAACGAGAGAGAGAGGGAGGGAACGAGAGAGAGAGAGAACGAGACAGAGCGAGGGAGAGCGAACGAGAGAGAGAGAGGGAGAGCGAATGAGAGAGAGAGAGGGAGAGCGAACGAGAGAGAGAGAGGGAGAGCGAACGAGAGAGAGAGAGGGAGAGCGAACGAGAGAGAGAGAGGGAGAGCGAACGAGAGAGAGAGAGAGGGAGAGCGAACGAGAGAGAGAGAGAGGGAGAGCGAACGAGAGAGAGAGAGGGGGAGAGCGAACGAGAGAGAGAGAGGGAGAGCGAACGAGAGAGAGAGAGGGAGAGCGAACGAGAGAGAGAGAGAGAGGGAGAGCGAACGAGAGAGAGAGAGGGAGAGCGAACGAGAGAGAGAGAGAGAGAGAGAGAGAGAGGGATGAAAAGATAGAAAGGGATAAGTGAAACCCGGGTGTAGGAAAAGGGGAAACAAGGAAAGGGGCAGAGCTGTAGGAAGGGTAAAGTTTTGAGAGGCAGGATAGGAGAGGAGAGAAGCCCAGGACCCAACACCCTGCCTGGGTCCAAACTAGGCCTCTAGCCCCTACTACTACCAGAGAACCAGAGGAGAGAGGAGAGGACCCACCCTGCCGGGGTCCAAACTAGGCCTCTAGCCCCCTACTACTACCAGAGAACCAGAGGAGAGGACCCAACACCCTGCCGGAGTCCAAACTAGGCCTCTAGCCCCTCCTACTACCAGAGAACCAGAGGAGAGGACCCAACACCCTGCCGGGGTCCAAATTAGGCCTCTAGCCCCTACTACTACCAGAGAACCAGAGGAGAGAGGAGAGGACCCACCCTGCCGGGGTCCAAACTAGGCCTCTAGCCCCCTACTACTACCAGAGAACCAGAGGAGAGGACCCAACACCCTGCCGGAGTCCAAACTAGGCCTCTAGCCCCTCCTACTACCAGAGAACCAGAGGAGAAGACCCAACACCCTGCCGGGGTCCAAACTAGGCCTCTAGCCCCTACTACTACCAGAGAACCAGAGGAGAGAGGACCCAACACCCTGCTGGGGTCCAAACTAGGCCTCTAGCCCCTACTACTACCAGAGAACCAGAGGAGAGAGGAGAGGACCCAACACCCTGCCGTGGTCCAAACTAGGCCTCTAGCCCCCTACTACTACCAGAGGAGAGGACCAACACCCTGCCGGAGTCCAAACTAGGCCTCTAGCCCCTACTACTACCAGAGAACAAGAGGAGAGAGGAGAGGACCCAACACCCTGCCGTGGTCCAAACTCTACTACTACCAGAGAACCAGAGGAGAGAGAAGATGTCTTACCTTTCTCCCCTGTAAGTGAGTGAAGAGAAACATTTCCCCCCCCAAAACGCTCGCAGGAAGACGAGACACAGATCCGCTCGCCCACCCCGACAGACGCGGGCAGACGAGGCCTTTAAGCCTCAAACAAAGTTTGGTGTGCACAGGACCAAGACCAAGGGGACAACAAGAGGGTGAGAGAAAGAGGAGGGAGAATAGAGGAGAGAAAAGGAGAGAGTCTGAACCCCCCCCCCCCCCAGTGACTGCTGGGGTTTTATTATCCAGTTCCATCTGGCTGCTGCTGGAAGAGACAGACACACCCGGGTTCTCCGATTGGGCTGTGTGTGTGTGTGTGTGTGTGTGTGTGTGAGACAATGAGAGTTCGTCCTTCGTCGGACTCTGAGTACAAATAGAATACTGAAGCGACTGGGCCTTTTCATCTCCACCTCCCCCCCGCCTCCCCCCTTACCCCTCCACCTCCTCCCCCTTACCCCTCCACCCCCCTTACCCCTCCACCTCCTCCCCCTTACCCCTCCACCCCCTTACCCCTCCACCTCCTCCCCCCTTACCCCTCCACCTCCTCCCCCTTACCCCTCCACCTCCTCCCCCTTACCCCTCCACCCCCTTACCCCTCCCCCCTCTCCACCTCCCCCCCGCCTCCCCCTTACCCCTCCACCTCCTCCCCCCTTACCCCTCCGCCGCCTCCCCCCTCACCCCGCCTCCCCCCCTGTCCTTGTTCCTGCCCAAACACCAAACTACAAGACAGTGGACTGGCAGAACCACTGTGTGTGTGTGTGTGTGTGTGTGTGTGTGTGTGTAACATGTTTTCACAGAGCGACTAATAGTATTTAAATGCTTAAAAGTCTCACAGCAAAAAAAACACTAAATCAACCTTCACTATACTCACTGTGGAGACCTCTGTCTATATTCAGACCTCATTCACTATACCCACTGTGGAGACCTCTGTCTATATTCAAACCTCATTCACTATACTCACTGTGGAGAACTCAGTCCTCCTCCTCTCTGTCTATATTCAGACCTCATTCACTATACTCACTGTGGAGACCTCTGTCTATATTCAGACCTCATTCACTTTACTCACTGTGGAGACCTCTGTCTATATTCAGACCTCATTCACTATACTCACTGTGGAGACCTCTGTCTATATTCAGACCTCATTCACTATACTCACTGGGGAGACCTCAGTCCTCCTCCTCTCTGTCTATATTCAGACCTCTTTCACTATACTCACTGTGGAGACCTCTGTCTATATTCAGACCTCATTCACTATACTCACTGTGGAGACCTCAGTCCTCCTCCTCTCTGTCTATATTCAGACCTCATTCACTATACTCACTGTGGAGACCTCTGTCTATATTCAGACCTCATTCACTTTACTCACTGTGGAGACCTCAGTCCTCCTCCTCACTCAGTCCTCCTCCTCTCTGTCTATATTCAGACCTCATTCACTATACTCACTGTGGAGACCTGTCTATATTCAGACCTCATTCACTATACTCACTGTGGAGACCTCGCAGACCTCATTCACTATACTCACTGTGGAGACCTCTGTCTATATTCAGACCTCATTCACTATACTCACTGTGGAGACCTCTGTCTATATTCAGACCTCATTCACTATACTCACTGTGGAGACCTCAGTCCTCCTCCTCTCTGTCTATATTCAGACCTCATTCACTATACTCACTGTGGAGACCTCTGTCTATATTCAGACCTCATTCACTATACTCACTGTGGAGACCTCTGTCTATATTCAGACCTCATTCACTATACTCACTGTGGAGACCTCAGTCCTCCTCCTCTCTGTCTATATTCAGACCTCATTCACTATACTCACTGTGGAGACCTCTGTCTATATTAAGACCTCATTCACTATACTCACTGTGGAGACCTCAGTCCTCCTCCTCTCTGTCTATATTCAGACCTCATTCACTATACTCACTGTGGATACCTCTGTCTATATTCAGACCTCATTCACTATACTCACTGTGGAGACCTCTGTCTATATTCAGACCTCATTCACTATACTCACTGTGGAGACCTCTGTCTATATTCAGACCTCATTCACTATACTCACTGTGGAGACCTCAGTCCTCCTCCTCTCTGTCTATATTCAGACCTCATTCACTATACTCACTGTGGAGACCTCTGTCTATATTCAGACATTCACTATACTCACTGTGGAGACCTCAGTCCTCCTCCTCACTCAGTCCTCCTCCTCTCTGTCTATATTCAGACCTCATTCACTATACTCACTGTGGATACCTCTGTCTATATTCAGACCTCATTCACTATACTCACTGTGGAGACATCTGTCTATATTCAGACCTCATTCACTATACTCACTGTGGAGACCTCTGTCTATATTCAGACCTCATTCACTATACTCACTGTGGAGACCTCAGTCCTCCTCCTCTCTGTCTATATTCAGACCTCATTCACTATACTCACTGTGGAGACCTCTGTCTATATTCAGACCTCATTCACTATACTCACTGTGGAGACCTCAGTCCTCCTCCTCACTCAGTCCTCCTCCTCTCTGTCTATATTCAGACCTCATTCACTATACTCACTGTGGAGACCTCTGTCTATATTCAGACCTCTTTCACTATACTCACTGTGGAGACCTCTGTCTATATTCAGACCTCATTCACTATACTCACTGTGGAGACCTCTGTCTATATTCAGACCTCATTCACTATACTCACTGTGGAGACCTCAGTCCTCCTCCTCTCTGTCTATATTCAGACCTCATTCACTATACTCACTGTGGAGACCTCTGTCTATATTCAGACCTCATTCACTATACTCACTGTGGAGACCTCTGTCTATATTCAGACCTCATTCACTATACTCACTGTGGAGACCTCTGTCTATATTCAGACCTCATTCACTTTACTCACTGTGGAGACCTCTGTCTATATTCAGACCTCATTCACTATACTCACTGTGGAGACCTCAGTCCTCCTCCTCTCTGTCTATATTCAGACCTCATTCACTATACTCACTGTGGAGACCTCTGTCTATATTAAGACCTCATTCACTATACTCACTGTGGAGACCTCTGTCTATATTCAGACCTCATTCACTATACTCACTGTGGAGACCTCTGTCTATATTCAGACCTCATTCACTATACTCACTGTGGAGACCTCAGTCCTCCTCCTCTCTGTCTATATTCAGACCTCATTCACTATACTCACTGTGGAGACCTCTGTCTATATTCAGACATTCACTATACTCACTGTGGAGACCTCAGTCCTCCTCCTCACTCAGTCCTCCTCCTCTCTGTCTATATTCAGACCTCATTCACTATACTCACTGTGGATACCTCTGTCTATATTCAGACCTCATTCACTATACTCACTGTGGAGACCTCTGTCTATATTCAGACCTCATTCACTATACTCACTGTGGAGACCTCAGTCCTCCTCCTCTCTGTCTATATTCAGACTTCATTCACTATACTCACTGTGGAGACCTCAGTCCTCCTCCTCACTCAGTCCTCCTCCTCTCTGTCTATATTCAGACCTCATTCACTATACTCACTGTGGAGACCTGTCTATATTCAGACCTCATTCACTATACTCACTGTGGAGACCTCAGTCCTCCTCCTCTCTGTCTATATTCAGACCTCATTCACTAAACTCACTGTGGAGACCTCTGTCTATATTCAGACCTCATTCACTATACTCACTGTGGAGACCTCAGTCCTCCTCCTCTCTGCCTATATTCAGACCTCATTCACTATACTCACTGTGGAGACCTCAGTCCCCCTCCTCTCTGCCTATATTCAGACCTCATTCACTATACTCACTGTGGAGACCTCAGTCCTCCTCCTCTCTGTCTATATTCAGACCTCATTCACTATACTCACTGTGGAGACCTCAATCTATATTCAGACCTCATTCACTATACTCACTGTGGAGACCTCTATCTATATTCAGACCTCATTCACTATACTCACTGTGGAAACCTCAGTCCTCCTCCTCTGTCTATATTCAGACCTCATTCACTAAACTCACTGTGGAGACCTCTGAATATAGACAGAGAGGAGGAGGACAGACATTCACTATACTCACTGTGGAGACCTCTGTCTATATTCAGACCTCATTCACTATTCTCACTGTGGAGACCTCTGTCTATATTCAGACCTCATTCACTATACTCACTGTGGAGACCTCTGTCTATATTCAGACCTCATTCACTATACTCACTGTGGAGACCTCAGTCCTCCTCCTCTCTGTCTATATTCAGACCTCATTCACTATACTCACTGTGGAGACCTCTGTCTATATTCAGACATCATTCACTATACTCACTGTGGAGACCTCTGTCTATATTCAGACCTCATTCACTATACTCACTGTGGAGACCTCTGTCTATATTCAGACCTCATTCACTATACTCACTGTGGAGACCTCTGTCTATATTCAGACCTCATTCACTATACTCACTGTGGAGACCTCTGTCTATATTCAGACCTCATTCACTATACTCACTGTGGAGACCTCTGGCTAGCCTGTCTATATTCAGACCCCGCCCCCTTTACTCTGGCTAGCCGTTCTATATTCAGACCCCGCCCCCTTTACTCTGGCTAGCCGTTCTATATTCAGACCCCGCCCCCTTTCCTCTGGCTAGCCGTTTTATATTCAGACCTCGCCCCCTTTCCTCTGGCTAGCCGTTCTATATTCAGACCCCGCCCCCTTTACTCTGGCTAGCCGTTCTATATTCAGACCCCGCCCCCTTTTCTCTGGCTAGCTGTTCTATATTCAGACCCCGCCCCCTTTCCTCTGGCTAGCAGTTCTATATTCAGACCCCGCCCCCTTTACTCTGGCTGGCCGTTCTATATTCAGACTCCACCCCCTTTCCTCTGGCTAGCCTGTCTAGCCTGCCCCTTTCCTGTTGCCTTTCCACTCCCAAAACGTAGCTACAGCCTTCTCCTCCTCCCCCCCCCCCCCCCCCCCCCGTGACCCCCGTGTGCAGACATGAGGTCAAGCTCCAGAGATCACAGGGGGTGGGGGTAAGATCAGCCCAAACATACAGCACCATACCAGCTCTTGAACCTCTCCCTCCACCCTGTGTGTGTGTGTGGTGTGTGTGTGTGTGTGTGTGTGTGTGTGTGTGTGTGTGTGTGTGTGTGTGTGTGTGTGTGT
The DNA here is from genome assembly GCF_057628025.1 of Oncorhynchus mykiss. NCBI lineage: Eukaryota > Metazoa > Chordata > Actinopteri > Salmoniformes > Salmonidae > Oncorhynchus > Oncorhynchus mykiss. The sequence goes on from NC_143040.1 coordinate 1,468,403, forward strand.
GTGTGTGGTGTGTGTGGTGTGTGTGGTGTGTGTGGTGTGTGTGTGTGTGTGGTGTGTGCAGGGGCACTCTTGCAGAAACCTCAGCCCAGGGAAATTCAAATGAGGGAGTAACAGAGTGAGAACAAGAGAAAGAGAGAGAGAATGGGAGAGAGAGAGAATGGGAGAGAGAGAATGGGAGAGAGAGAGAGAATGAGAGGGGAGAGAGAGAGAGAAAAAAAGAGATAGAATGAAGGGGAGAGAGCGATAGAATGAAGGGGAGAGAGAGACAGAGAGAATGAGAGGGGAGAGAGACAGAATGGGAGAGATAGAATGAGGGGGTAAGAGAGAGAATGAGAGGGGAGAGAGAGAGAGAGATAGAATGAAGGGGAGAGAGAGACAGAGAATGAGAGGGGAGAGAGAGACAGAATGGGAGAGATAGAATGAGGGGGTAAGAGAGAGAATGAGAGGGGAGAGAGAGAGAGATAGAATGAAGGGGAGAGAGAGACAGAGAGAATGAAAGGGGAGAGAGATAGAATGAAGGGGAGAGAGAGACAGAGAGACAGAATGGGAGATAGAATGAGAGGGGAGAGAGAGACAGAATGGGAGAGATAGAATGAGAGGGGAGAGAGGTTGCAGGTTTGCTAATGTGTAGATCTGAAGAGATTTGCAGAGAACATTTTTACTCTCTTCCCTCTCTCTCTCCCTCTTGGTGTATCTGTTGTTAGTTTATGGCATTAGCGTTACGAGCAGTGTGTGTGTACATGCTGATTAGAATCCAGTTCTCCACACACATCAACACAACACTAACAGGTAGATGGGATGTTCTGAACCAACACAACACTAACAGGTAGATGGGATGTTCTGAATGTTGTCGACCAACACAACACCCTCCCTTTAATGTCTCCTTCTCCCTCACTCCCTCCCTTTAATGTCTCCTTCTCCCTCACTCCCTCCCTTTAATGACTCCTTCTCCCTCACTCCCTCCCTTTAATGTCTCCTTCTCCCTCACTCCCTCCCTTTAATGTCTCCTTCTCCCTCCCACCCTCCCTCCCTCCCTTTAATGTCTCCTTCTCCCTCACTCCCTCCCTTTAATGTCTCCTTTTCCCTCCCTCCCTCCAATGTCTCCTTCTCCCTCCCTCCCTCCCTTTAATGTCTCCTTCTCCCTCCCTCCCTCCAATGTCTCCTTCTCCCTCCCTCCCTCCCTTTAATGTCTCCTTCTCCCTCCCTCCCTCCCTTTAATGTCTCCTTCTCCCTCCCTCCCTCCCTTTAATGACTCCTTCTCCCTCCCTCCCTCCCTTTAATGTCTCCTTCTCCCTCCCTCCCTTTAATGTCTCCTTCTCCCTCCCTCCCTCCCTTTAATGTCTCCTTCTCCCTCCCTCCCTTTAATGTCTCCTTCTCCCTCCCTCCCTCCCTTTAATGTCTCCTTCTCCCTCCCTTTAATGTCTCCTTCTCCCTCCCTTTAATGTCTCCTTCTCCCTCCCTTTAATGTCTCCTTCTCCCTCCCTCCCTCCCTTTAATGTTCCTTCTCCCTCCCTCCCTCCCTTTAATGTCTCCTTCTCCCTCCCTTTAATGTCTCCTCCCTCCCTTTAATGTCTCCTTCTCCCTCCCTCCCTTTAATGTTCCTTCTCCCTCCCTCCCTCCCTCCCTTTAATGTTCCTTCTCCCTCCCTCCCTTTAATGTTCCTTCTCCCTCCCTTTAATGTTCCTTCTCCCTCCCTTTAATGTCTCCTTCTCCCTCCCTTTAATGTTCCTTCTCCCTCCCTCCCTCCCTTTAATGTTCCTTCTCCCTCCCACCCTCCCTTTAATGTCTCCTTCTCCCTCACTCCCTACCTTTAATGTCTCCTCCCTCCCTTTCCTCCCTCCCTCCCTCCCTCCCATGTCTCCTTCTCCCTCCCTCCCACCCTCCCTCCCTTTAATGTCTCCTCCTCCCTCCCTCCTTTCCTCCCTACCTTTAATGTCTCCTCCCTCCCTCCCTCCCTTTAATGTTCCTTCTCCCTCCCTCCCTCCCTTTAATGTCTCCTTCTCCCTCCCTTTAATGTCTCCTCCCTCCCTTTAATGTCTCCTTCTCCCTCCCTCCCTTTAATGTTCCTTCTCCCTCCCTCCCTCCCTCCCTTTAATGTTCCTTCTCCCTCCCTTTAATGTTCCTTCTCCCTCCCTTTAATGTCTCCTTCTCCCTCCCTTTAATGTCTCCTTCTCCCTCCCTCCCTCCCTTTAATGTTCCTTCTCCCTCCCACCCTCCCTTTAATGTCTCCTTCTCCCTCACTCCCTCCCTTTAATGTCTCCTTCCTCCTCACTCCCTCCCTTTAATGTCTCCTTCCTCCTCACTCACTCCCTCCCATGTCTCCTTCTCCCTCCCTCATTCCCTCGTTTCCTCCCTACCTTTAATGTCTCCTCCCTCCCTTTCCTCCCTCCCTCCCTCCCTCCCTCCCATGTCTCCTTCTCCCTCCCTCCCACCCTCCCTTTAATGTCTCCTCCTCCCTCCCTCCTTTCCTCCCTACCTTTAATGTCTCCTCCCTCCCTCCATCCCTACCTTTAATGTCTCCTTCTCCCTCCAGGTTCAGTATGATGCCCTGGTCTCCATCTTGTTTCCCGCTGTCTAGAATCATCCAGCTCTCCAGACTGTCAGAATCAGAGTCCGATCCAGACTTCGCTCCGGATCCTGAGTCCAACACCACCACCGAGTCAGAGCCCACACTGGACCTCCCCTTCTTTGGGGCGGGGTTTCTCTAAGGGGGAGGGGACAACATAATAAATGGTATTATTCATTGATGACTGTTAACGGCTAGTTAATCGGAACCAGCGTGGAGTTGGTTGTGGACCATGCTGCATCTGGGTCTGGAGTACTGCCACCTAGGCTGCCTTTACACAGGCCGTCCAATTCTGATATCGCCTCTTAATTGCTCTTTTGACCAATCACATCAGATATTTTTCAGAGCTGATCTGATTCTAGAAGGGGTTGGTGTTTCTAGAGATCAATACTGTCCCAGAGGGGAGACGTTATGTTACTGTTTAGAAGGGGTTGGTGTTTCTAGAGATCAATACTGTCCCAGGGGGGAGTCGTTATGTTACTGTCTAGAAGGAGTTGGTGTTTCTAGAGATCAATACTGTCCCAGAGGGGAGTCGTTATGTTACTGTCTAGAAGGGGTTGGTGTTTCTAGAGATCAATACTGCCCCAGAGGGAGTCGTTATGTTACTGTCTAGAAGGAGTTGGTGTTTCTAGAGATCAATACTGTCTCAGAGGGAGTCGTTATGTTACTGTCTAGAAGGAGTTGGTGTTTCTAGAGATCAATACTGTCCCAGAGGGTCGTTATGTTACTGTTTCTAGAGATCAATACCGTTCCAGGGGGGAGTCGTTATGAAGATTTTTGGTACAACGTAACGTGGCCACTAGGAAGAAGCCGAAGACACACTCTGTCGTCGTACCTGTTGTCCCGGGGTCGAGGCCTGCAGGGGTCCTTTCTTTAACCTCTGACCTTTCAAGCTACACACCCCGTCATCTTCCTCCGTGTTGTCTGACACCGTGATGACGTCATCTTGACTCGAGTCGATGACTATGACCTCCTGGAACAACCTTTGACGTCTGGGGTCACCTTCGGGAACGATAGAGGAGAGTTATGGGGTTGTTTTTTTTTTGCAACGCAGGAAATGGACACCAAAATAATGAGTGATAAACCCGTTGCAACAATGATTATGCATCATAATTAGGGCTATAGAGGTATTTACACCAAACCGTTCAGGGACCTCGATTCAGTCCGCTGTGAACCCCAATGAATGAATAAATATATATATATATATATATATATGATGGGACTAGAATGTTGGAACTAGAATGTTGGAACTAGAATGACGGAACTAGAATGTTGGAACTAGAATGACGGAACTAGAATGTCGGAACTAGAATGTTGGAACTAGAATGACGGAACTAGAATGTTGGAACTAGAATGTTGGAACTAGAATGACGGAACTAGAATGTCGGAACTAGAATGTTGGAACTAGAATGACGGAACTAGAATGTTGGAACTAGAATGTTGGAACTAGAATGACGGAACTAGAATGACGGAACTAGAATGTTGGAACTAGAACGTTGGAACTAGAATGACGGAACTAGAATGTTGGAACTAGAATGACGGAACTAGAATGTCGGAACTAGAATGTTGGAACTAGAATGACGGAACTAGAATGTTGGAACTAGAATGTTGGAACTAGAATGACGGAACTAGAATGTTGGAACTAGAATGACGGGACTAGAATGTTGGAACTAGAATGTTGGAACTAGAATGACGGAACTAGAATGACGTAACTAGAATGTTGGAACTAGAATGACGGGACTAGAATGTTGGAACTAGAATGACGGAACTAGAATGTTGGAACTAGAATGACGGAACTAGAATGTTGGAACTAGAATGACGGGACTAGAATGTTGGAACTAGAATGACGGGACTAGAATGTTGGAACTAGAATGACGGGACTAGAATGACGGAACTAGAATGACGGGACTAGAATGACGGAACTAGAATGTTGGAACTAGAATGACGGGACTAGAATGACGGGACTAGAATGTTGGAACTAGAATGACGGGACTAGAATTAGAATGTTGGAAGTATATTGTACAAGGAACAAGAGCCAACGTGTAGCTGCTAGTTATTCATCTGAATGGAGGTGGTGTTATTTGTAACTGTCGGACAGGAAGAAAGTCACGCAGACTCCATTAGCCTCGCTAGCCGGCTAGCTCACTACAAAAGGTAGTTAGTTATACAGAAGTGATTACGTCAACGGTGGACTGACTACTGGACAAAATACTACAAGGTAGTTGTAAACAAACACACCGTAGTGGTCTGTCTGTTCTCCTCCACTCACCTTTGGAGAGACCTCTCTGCTGTTTCCTACCCTGTGTAAACAAACACACGGTAGTGGTCTGTCTGTTCTCCTCCACTCACCTTTGGAGAGACCTCTCTGCTGTTTCCTACCCTGTGTAAACAAACACACAGTAGTGGTCTGTCTGTTCTCCTCCACTCACCTTTGGAGAGACCTCTCTGCTGTTTCCTACCCTGTGTAAACAAACACACAGTAGTGGTCTGTCTGTCTGTTCTGCTCCACTCACCTTTGGAGAGACCTCTCTGCTGTTTCCTACCCTGTGTAAACAAACACACAGTAGTGGTCTGTCTGTTCTCCTCCACTCACCTTTGGAGAGACCTCTCTGCTGTTTCCTACCCTGTGTAAACAAACACACAGTAGTGGTCTGTCTGTCTGTTCTGCTCCACTCACCTTTGGAGAGACCTCTCTGCCGTTTCCTACCCTGTGTAAACAAACACACAGTAGTGGGCTGTCTGTCTGTTCTCCTCCACTCACCTTTGGAGAGACCTCTCTGCTGTTTCCTACCCTGTGTAAACAAACACACGGTAGTGGTCTGTCTGTTCTCCTCCACTCACCTTTGGAGAGACCTCTCTGCTGTTTCCTACCCTGTGTAAACAAACACACGGTAGTGGTCTGTCTGTTCTCCTCCACTCACCTTTGGAGAGACCTCTCTGCTGTTTCCTACCCTGTGTAAACAAACACACAGTAGTGGTCTGTCTGTCTGTTCTCCTCCACTCACCTTTGGAGAGACCTCTCTGCCGTTTCCTACCCTGTGTAAACAAACACACAGTAGTGGTCTGTCTGTTTGTTCTCCTCCACTCACCTTTGGAGAGACCTCTCTGCTGTTTCCTACCCTGTGTAAACAAACACACAGTAGTGGTCTGTCTGTTTGTTCTCCTCCACTCACCTTTGGAGAGACCTCTCTGCTGTTTCCTACCCTGTGTAAACAAACACACGGTAGTGGTCTGTCTGTTTGTTCTCCTCCACTCACCTTTGGAGAGACCTCTCTGCCGTTTCCTACCCTTTTGGGTTTTCAGTTTGACTTTCTGTTGTTTCTGCTCTGTGTCCCCCAGCAGGTTTTGCCGTAGATCTCTGTTACTATGATCATTTGACAGGGGTGGCCGCTGTCGTTTGGCCTTGCTCCCATCTTCCTCCTCCTCCTTCTCTCCGTGGCTGGAGGAGAGGCGCCTGTCTCCCACCTCCTCCTCCTTCTCTCCGTGGCTGGAGGAGAGGCGCCTGTCTCCCACCTTCTCCTCCTTCTCTCCGTGGCTGGAGGAGAGGCGCCTGTCTCCCACCTCCTCCTTCTCTCCGTGGCTGGAGGAGAGGCGCCTGTCTCCCACCTCCTCCTCCTCCTCCTCCTCCTCCTCCTCTCCGTGGCTGGAGGAGAGGTGCCTGTCTCCCACCTCCTCCCTCTCTCCGGGGTTAGAGGAGTAGTGGAGTTGGCTGTAGAGTCTGAACTCTAGTTCACTGTCGTCACCCTCTGACCCCTCGGACTCCTCCGCGTACAGCTCATCCTCTAGCTCCGCCCTGTCCGCGTAGCCCCCGAACATCACCACGGAGGTCACAACACCCTGCGGAGAGGAGGAAGAGACAGAGAGAGAGAGAGATACAGAGAGAGAGAGACAGAGAGAGACAGAGAGAGAGAGAGAGAGAGAGAGAGACAGAGAGTGACAGAGAGTGACAGAGAGTGACAGAGAGTGACAGAGAGTGACAGAGAGTGACAGAGAGAGACAGAGAGTGACAGAGAGAGACAGAGAGAGACAGAGAGAGAGAGAGAGAGAGAGACAGAGAGACAGAGAGAGAGAGAGAGGGAGAGAGACAGAGAGAGAGACAGAGAGAGACAATATGACATCTGAAATGTCTTTATTCTTTTGGATCTTGTGTGAGTGTAACATTTACTGTTAATTATTTTGTTATTGTTTATTATCTATTTCACTTGCTTTGGAAATGTTTACATATGTTTCCCATGTCAATAAAGCCCCGACATCTGAGAGAGAGGAGAAAATCTGTCATTATCATCAAACTAATGTGAACTCCACCCTGCTCATTACCATCAAACTAATGTAAACTCCACCCTACTCATTATCATCAAAACGAATGTAAACTCCACCCTGCTCATTACCATCAAACTAATGTGAACTCCACCCAACTCAATAACATCATGATCATCAAAACTAATGTGAACTCCACCCAACTCATTACCATCAAACTAATGTGAACTCCATCCTACTCATTATCATCAAAACGAATGTAAACTCCACCCTGCTCATTACCATCAAACTAATGTGAACTCCACCCAACTCAATAACATCATGATCATCAAAACTAATGTGAACTCCACCCAACTCATTACCATCAAACTAATGTAAACTCCACCCTACTCATTATCATCAAACTAATGTGAACTCCACCCAACTCATTACCATCAAAACTAATGTAAACTCCACCCAACTCAATAACATCATTATCATCAAACTAATGTAAACTCCACCCAACTCAATAACATCATGATCATCAAAACTAATGTGAACTCCACCCAACTCATTACCATCAAAACTAATGTAAACTCCACCCAACTCAATAACATCATGATCATCAAAACTAATGTGAACTCCACCCAACTCATTACCATCAAAACTAATGTAAACTCCACCCAACTCAATAACATCATGATCATCAAAACTAATGTGAACTCCACCCAACTCATTACCATCTAAACTAATGTGAACTCCACCCTGCTCATTATCATCAAACTAATGTGAACTCCACCCTGCTCATTATCATCTAAACTAATGTGAACTCCACCCTACTCATTACCATCTAAACTAATGTGAACTCCACCCTACTCATTACCATCTAAACTAATGTGAACTCCACCCTACTCATTATCATCTAAACTAATGTGAACTCCACCCTGCTCATTATCATCTAAACTAATGTGAACTCCACCCTACTCATTACCATCTAAACTAATGTGAACTCCACCCTACTCATTATCATCTAAACTAATGTAAACTCCATCCAACTCATTATCATCAAACTAATGTGAATTCCACCCTACTCATTATCATCTAAACTAATGTAAACTCCATCCAACTCATTATCATCAAACTAATGTGAATTCCACCCTACTCATTATCATCTAAACTAATGTAAACTCCATCCAACTCATTATCATCAAACTAATGTGAATTCCACCCTACTCATTATCATCTAAACTAATGTAAACTCCATCCTACTCATTATCATCAAACTAATGTGAACTCCACCCAACCTCCTGTCACCTATTTGTGCTCAATGTCAGGTGGGGTGTGTGTGTGTGTGTGTGTAAGAGAGAGAGAGGGAAAGGGGTTGTGAGGTCCATTGCCCTGGCCAGTGCTGCGTATCTGTGCCATGATGGCCAGAGATGATTGGCTCCTAGACCGCCATTGCCCTGGAAACGCCACGCTGACCGCTCACAGACTGCCACCCAGGGAATAAGGATAGAGGACAGAGCGTGTGTGTGTGTGTGTGTGTGTGGAGAGAAGAGAAGAGACCTAGGACAGAGAAATGATGAGGTGTGTGTGTGGAGAGAAGAGACCTAGGACAGAGAAATGATGAGGTGTGTGTGTGGAGAGAAGAGACCTAGGACAGAGAAATGATGAGGTGTGTGTGTGGAGAGAAGAGACCTAGGACAGAGAAATGATGAGGTGTGTGTGTGGAGAGAAGAGACCTAGGACAGAGAAATTATGAGGTGTGTGTGTGGAGAGAAGAGACCTAGGACAGAGAAATTATGAGGTGTGTGTGTGGAGAGAAGAGACCTAGGACAGAGAAATGATGAGGTGTGTGTGTGGAGAGAAGAGACCTAGGACAGAGAAATGATGAGGTGTGTGTGTGGAGAGAAGAGACCTAGGACAGAGAAATGATTAGGTGTGTGTGTGGAGAGAAGATGGGGGGTGGGGGGGGGGGGGATTCCTTTACATTTCAGTGTTAATCGTTATCTCCTGATCAACGGTCGGGTGTGTGACAGATCATCTGAAAAGTCTGGAGGGTTTCTACCAGCAGCCCAGGGTGATTCATGACTCATTATGTACTGATACTGTAGGGGACTGGAGAGGTGAAAACCACCTGAACACGGCTGACTAACATCACCCACCTGAACACAGCTGACTAACATCACCCACCTGAACACAGCTGACTAACATCACCCACCTGAACACAGCTGACTAACATCACCTACCTGAACACAGCTGACTAACATCACCCACCTGAACACAGCTGACTAACATCACCCACCTGAACACAGCTGACTAACATCACCCACCTGAACACAGCTGACTAACATCACCCACCTGAACTACCTGAACACAGCTGACTAACATCACCCACCTGAACTACCTGAACACAGCTGACTAACATCACCCACCTGAACACAGCTGACTAGCATCACCCACCTGAACTACCTGAACACAGCTGACTAACATCACCCACCTGAACACAGCTGACTAACATCACCCACCTGAACACAGCTGACTAACATCACCCACCTGAACTACCTGAACACAGCTGACTAACATCACCCACCTGAACTACCTGAACAACATCACCCACCTGAACACAGCTGACTAACATCACCCACCTGAACACAGCTGACTAACATCACCCACCTGAACTACCTGAACACAGCTGACTAACATCACCCACCTGAACACAGCGGACTAACATCACCCACCTGAACACAGCTGACTAACATCACCCACCTGAACACAGCTGACTAACATCACCCACCTGAACACAGCTGACTAACATCAACCACCTGAACACAGCTGACTAACATCACCCACCTGAACTACCTGAACACAGCAGACTAACATCACCCACCTGAACACAGCTGACTAACATCACCCACCTGAACTACCTGAACACAGCGGACTAACATCACCCACCTGAACACAGCTGACTAACATCACCCACCTGAACACAGCGGACTAACATCACCCACCTGAACACAGCTGACTAACATCACCCACCTGAACACAGCTGACTAACATCACCCACCTGAACACAGCTGACTAACATCACCCACCTGAACACAGCGGACTAACATCACCCACCTGAACACAGCGGACTAACATCACCCACCTGAACTACCTGAACAACATCACCCACCTGAACACAGCTGACTAACATCACCCACCTGAACTACCTGAACACAGCTGACTAACATCACCCACCTGAACACAGCTGACTAACATCACCCACCTGAACTACCTGAACACAGCTGACTAACATCACCCACCTGAACACAGCTGACTAACATCACCCACCTGAACACAGCTGACTAACATCACCCACCTGAACTACCTGAACACAGCTGACTAACATCACCCACCTGAACACAGCTGACTAACATCACCCACCTGAACTACCTGAACACAGCTGACTAACATCACCCACCTGAACACAGCTGACTAACATCACCCACCTGAACACAGCTGACTAACATCACCCACCTGAACTACCTGAACACAGCTGACTAACATCACCCACCTGAACACAGCTGACTAACATCACCCACCTGAACACAGCTGACTAACATCACCCACCTGAACACAGCTGAATAACATCACCCACCTGAACACAGCGGACTAACATCACCCACCTGAACACAGCTGACTAACATCACCCACCTGAACACAGCGGACTAACATCACCCACCTGAACACAGCTGACTAACATCACCCACCTGAACACAGCTGACTAACATCACCCACCTGAACACAGCCGACTAACATCACCCACCTGAACACAGCTGACTAACATCACCCACCTGAACTACCTGAACACAGCTGACTAACATCACCCACCTGAACTACCTGAACACAGCGGACTAACATCACCCACCTGAACTACCTGAACACAGCAGACTAACATCACCCACCTGAACACGGCTGACTAACATCACCCACCTGAACTACCTGAACACAGCTGACTAACATCACCCACCTGAACACAGCTGACTAACATCACCCACCTGAACACAGCTGACTAACATCACCCACCTGAACTATCTGAACACAGCGGACTAACATCACCCACCTGAACACAGCCGACTAACATCACCCACCTGAACACAGCTGACTAACATCACCCACCTGAACTACCTGAACACAGCGGACTAACATCACCCACCTGAACACAGCTGACTAACATCACCCACCTGAACTACCTGAACACAGCTGACTAACATCACCCACCTGAACACAGCTGACTAACATCACCCACCTGAACACAGCTGACTAACATCACCCACCTGAACTACCTGAACACAGCTGACTAACATCACCCACCTGAACACAGCTGACTAACATCACCCACCTGAACACAGCGGACTAACATCACCCACCTGAACACAGCGGACTAACATCACCCACCTGAACACAGCTGACTAACATCACCCACCTGAACACAGCTGACTAACATCACCCACCTGAACTACCTGAACACAGCTGACTAACATCACCCACCTGAACACAGCTGACTAACATCACCCACCTGAACTACCTGAACACAGCGGACTAACATCACCCACCTGAACACAGCGGACTAACATCACCCACTGGTGACCAGATCTGTCCAGCCTCCTGAACATGAACTACCTGGTGACCAGATCTGTCCAGCCTCCTGAACTACCTGGTGACCAGATCTGTCCAGCCTCCTGAACACAAACCACCTGGTGACCAGATCTGTCCAGCCTCCTGAACTACCTGGTGACCAGATCTGTCCAGCCTCCTGAACACAAACCACCTGGTGACCAGATCTGTCCAGCCTCCTGAACTACCTGGTGACCAGATCTGTCCAGCCACCTGAACTACCTGGTGACCAGATCTGTCCAGCCACCTGAACTACCTGGTGACCAGATCTGTCCAGCCACCTGAACTACCTGGTGACCAGATCTGTCCAGCCACCTGAACACAAACCACCTGGTGACCAGATCTGTCCAGCCTCCTGAACTACCTGGTGACCAGATCTGTCCAGCCACCTGATCTACCTGGTGACCAGATCTGTCCAGCCACCTGAACTACCTGGTGACCAGATCTGTCCAGCCACCTGAACTACCTGGTGACCAGATCTGTCCAGCCTCCTGAACTACCTGGTGACCAGATCTGTCCAGCCACCTGAACACAAACTACCTGGTGACCAGATCTGTCCAGCCACCTGAACTACCTGGTGACCAGATCTGTCCAGCCACCTGAACATGAACTACCTGGTGACCAGATCTGTCCAGCCACCTGAACATGAACTACCTGGTGACCAGATCTGTCCAGCCACCTGAACTACCTGGTGACCAGATCTGTCCAGCCACCTGAACACAAACTACCTGGTGACCAGATCTGTCCAGCCACCTGAACATGAACTACCTGGTGACCAGATCTGTCCAGCCTCCTGAACTACCTGGTGACCAGATCTGTCCAGCCACCTGAACTACCTGGTGGCCAGATCTGTCCAGCCACCTGAACATGAACTACCTGGTGACCCGATATGCCCAGCCTCCTGAACTACCTGGTGACCCGATATGCCCAGCCACCTGAACATGAACTACCTGGTGACCAGATATGCCCAGCCACCTGAACCTGAACTACCTGGTGACCAGATCTGTCCAGCCACCTGAACATGAACTACCTGGTGACCAGATCTGTCCAGCCTCCTGAACTACCTGAAAACAGCTGACATTAACGTGGCCCACCTGTGAATCTCTGGAGCGGGGAGAAGACAGCTTCAGGTGTCCCTCTTTAAGAGCGTTACATGGGAACGGCCCAAGTGGCTTCGCTAACACAATAACAAACGGCCAAACGGAGTTCAGAAACAGATGAGAATAGTCTGTTTCAATACATATGACATCTCTGCTGTTGAAACATGATTATACATATGTGATTTGACGACTGCAGTCCATATATATATATATGTATAACTGGTTACAAAACGGAACACAACGAGCTTGTCAGTAAACTTGCCAATAAAGGCACATTGTGGGATACAGACACACAACATTAACACGTGTAGCCCGGACCCCAGATTTTGGTGAGAGTCCTGAAGCAGACTGGCCCACAGGTTACTACTAAACCTGTATGTACTGTAAAACATGACCATCTAACGTTACCGGCTACAACAAACAGCCAGGTTTGACAGGTACAACATAACATAACAACATAACAAGGCATGCTCACATAGTAGCTAGCTAACTGGCTAACAAACCACTACTAAACATCCACTAACACTAAAAATCTCTGAACGGAGATGTTATACAACGTGATGTTCAACTAGCCTGTAATTTCAGTTACGACACGCGGACTTACTTATTAAATTAGTTTGATGCTATCGAAAGTGTAGTTGGCTAATATGTTAGCATCGGTCTCTGTGCACCCCACGTGTTTATGAAATGCCGACGGTATGTAAACAAAGCACTCTCGCGACGGATTCACACTCAACCGGCACCTCTCCGGTTCTCTTAAACTACGGCAACCAAAAAAAAGTACATGCACATATCTCGTTGGTTCCAACGGATGAAAATGAACTCACCTGTTTATAACTTAGCAGGACTCACGAGAGGACTTTGCTCGCATGCTAACCACTTCCGGGGTTGTCGAGAGAGAGAAATGGTTTGGGCCAACCGTGACCTTTCCCAGGGAGCCGACTGTGGCGTGTCTGCGTTCAGACAGTGTCGAGACATTTTGATGAACGGTCTACAGTAGCCTAGTAAACTTTGATTCGATGTCGCCCGAAAATATATGTGGAGTCTTCATGTTTAATATAACGTCACCGTTGATCAATTTATTAATATTTATCATAGACTATTCTATACTACTATTCATATCACATTAAACCCCTATAAATATCAGTTTGTTTTTTAAAAACAAGGGTTCTTCAAAGATCCTAACTCAGTGCTAGAGATGTCACTACAGACCCTGTTTCAATTTCTAGGCTGTATCACAACCCGACCGTGATTGGGAGTCTCATAGGGTGGAGACACAATTGGCCCAGCGTCATTCTGGGGTTTGACCAAGGCAGGCAGCCATTGCAAATAAGAATTTGTTCTTAACTGACTTGCCTGGTTAAATAAAATAAATTTAAAAATAACTGTAGGTTTCTTGGCACTGAAAAATACTTGGCTGTGTCAACCTTCACCCCAGTCTGAGGTCCTGAGCGCTCTGAAGCAGGTTTTCATCAAGGAGCTCTCTGTACTTTGCTCCGTTCATCTTTCCCCTCGATCCTGACTAGTCTCCCAGTTCCCTGCCGCTTGAAAATCATCCCCACAGCATGATGCTGCCACCACCTTCCTTCACCGTAGGGATGGTGCCAGGTTTCCTCTAGACGTAAGGCCTGATTGGTGGAGTGCTGCAGAGATGGTTGTCCTTCTGGAAGGTCCTCCCATCTCCACAGAGGAACTCTGGAGCTCTGTCAGAGTGACCATTGGGTTCTTGGTCATCTCCCTGACCAAGGCCCTTCCCCGATTGCTCAGTTTGGCCGGGCAACCAGCTCTATGAAGAGTCTTGGTGGTTCCAAACTTCTTCCATTTAAGAATGATGGAGGCCACTGTGTTCTTGGGGATCTTCAATGATGCAGAAATGTTTTGGTACCCTTTCTCGGATCTATGCCTCGACACAATCCTGTCTCTGAGCTCTACGGACAATTCCTTCGACCTCTTGGCTTGGGTTTTTGCTCTGACCTGCACTGTTAACTGTGTGCCTTTTCAAATCACGTCCAATCAATTGAATTTACCCCAGGTGGACTCCAATCAAGTTGTAGAAACATCTCATGGATGATCAATGGAAACAAGATGCACCTGAACTCAATTCAGAGTCTCATAGCAAAGGGTCTGAATACATATGTAAATAAGGTTTGATCTTTTTTTTTATACATTTGCTAAAATTTCTAAAAAACTGTTTTCGCTTTGTGATTATGGGGTATTGTGTGTAGATTGATGAGGACATTTTTTAATTTAATCGATTTTAGAATAAGGCTATAACGTAGACAAATGTGGATAAAGTGTAAGAGGTCTGAATACTTTTCCGAATGCACCGTATGTGTCTGCCTGTGTCTACGGGTATACTGACCAGCAGACACACAACGGTACAATCGGTATTAGTTTGTCTCATAATGTTATACGGCATCATCTACAGTGGATTGTAATGAACGGTCTCTCTAGAACCTTCCAGGACTCAGTCACAGCAGCCATTTTTCCTCGTCCCTGTTTAATGAAGATCCCAGAGTCCTTTTCATTACGGACAAGGTGTGAAAACAGTTTTTCATTCACATCATTTTTACCACACAAAAAAAAAACAGAACAAATATGCATATTTTGTTAATTATTTGTATAATTATATATGTTTTGTATTCACAGACTTCCCCCTCCATACGCCTCTGATGAATATAACAGGAAACTTATTTGGTCACCAGGCTCTGCCATAGTATTCTGTCTACGGACGGCCTATAGATGACATATCAACACATCAACATCAACACGACAGACCTACTGAACTTGGGGCTGGGAGTTTACCTCATTTTTACGATTTTATGAATTCTGCTTTGCCACTAAAATCATAATAAACACCGACAACTAAAATATTGGTGTTATTGTTATTATTTTTGTTAATATTATTATTATTATTATTATTGTTGTTGTTGTTGTTGTTGTTGTTGTTGTTGTTATTATTATTGTTGTTATTATTATTATTGTTGTTGTTATTATTGTTGTTGTTATTGATATTGTTATTGTTGTTGTTGTTATTATTATTATTGTTATTGTTGTAATTATTATCGTTGTTGTTATTATTATTATTGTTATTATTATTGTTATTATTATTGTTGTTGTTATTGTTGTTGTTGTTATTGATTTTGTTATTATTGTTGTTGTTATTATTGTTGTTGTTATTGATATTGTTATTATTGTTGTTGTTATTATTGTTGTTGTTATTATTGTTATTGTTATGCTGATTATTATTTATAATTATGAGGGGGATAAATATTTACCCCCCAAAAGTTTTTTTTTTTGAGGAACCATTAATGGGGGTTCTTTGAAGAATGTGTCCCCCCCCCCCCCCCAGTTTGAATTTAAAGAACCCCTAAAGGACCCTCCAGGAGCCTTGATATATCAATGATTTGATTGACATTGTTAATATGCTAACATAATAATGTGGTGGGGTGGGGGGGGGGGGGGGGGGGGTTAAACCTTATTTAGTGTAGCTAGGCCTAGGCTATAGTACACCCATTATCTTCTTGTCTAGGTTTCATTTTGTCTAAACAGGAAGCGATCCAAAGTTAAAGGTTAAAAGCAAAGAAGAACATCAGGAATACACGTCTGGAAGGTAGGTGATAAATAGAGGCTCTACCTGGGAAGACAGAGCACATGTCCCTCTGCCTTCCCAGTCTCCTAAATACACGTCTGGCAGGTAGGTGATAAATAGGGGCTCTACCTGTGAAGACAGAGCACATGTCCCTCTGCCTTCCCAGTCTCCTAAATACACGTCTGGCAGGTAGGTGATAAATAGGGGCTCTACCTGTGAAGACAGAGCACATGTCCCTCTGCCTTCCCAGTCTCCTAAATACACGTCTGGCAGGTAGGTGATAAATAGAGGCTCTACCTGGGAAGACAGAGCACATGTCCCTCTGCCTTCCCAGTCTCCTAAATACACGTCTGGCAGGTAGGTGATAAATAGGGGCTCTACCTGTGAAGACAGAGCACATGTCCCTCTGCCCTCCCAGTCTCCAAAATACACGTCTGGCAGGTAGGTGATAAATAGGGGCTCTACCTGTGAAGACAGAGCACATGTCCCTCTGCCTTCCCAGTCTCCTAAATACACGTCTGGCAGGTAGGTGATAAATAGGGGCTCTACCTGTGAAGACAGAGCACATGTCCCTCTGCCCTCCCAGTCTCCAAAATACACGTCTGGCAGGTAGGTGATAAATAGAGGCTCTACCTGGGAAGACAGAGCACATGTCCCTCTGCCCTCCCAGTCTCCAAAATACACGTCTGGCAGGTAGGTGATAAATAGAGGCTCTACCTGGGAAGACAGAGCACATGTCCCTCTGCCCTCCCAGTCTCCAAAATACACGTCTGGCAGGTAGGTGACAGATAGGGGCTCTACCTGTGAAGACAGAGCACATGTCCCTCTGCCTTCCCAGTCTCCAAAATACACGTCTGGCAGGTAGGTGATAAATAGAGGCTCTACCTGGGAAGACAGAGCACATGTCCCTCTGCCCTCCCAGTCTCCAAAATACACGTCTGGCAGGTAGGTGACAGATAGGGGCTCTACCTGTGAAGACAGAGCACATGTCCCTCTGCCTTCCCAGTCTCCAAAATACACGTCTGGCAGGTAGGTGATAAATAGAGGCTCTACCTGGGAAGACAGAGCACATGTCCCTCTGCCCTCCCAGTCTCCAAAATACACGTCTGGCAGGTAGGTGATAAATAGAGGCTCTACCTGGGAAGACAGAGCACATGTCCCTCTGCCCTCCCAGTCTCCAAAATACACGTCTGGCAGGTAGGTGATAAATAGTGGCTCTACCTGTGAAGACAGAGCACATGTCCCTCTGCCTTCCCAGTCTCCAAAACACCCTTTTGGGTGGTGGTACAATTTACCCCACAAAGTGATTTTTTTTTGTATCAATGTTTTGTGATGTTTGTTTGGACACTAGTTGTCAAGTTCGCCACCACCACCACCACCACCACCTACCAAATTATTAGGGTGAGGTACATGGGCTACTAACACCTTCTATACAACCTACACTTAGTATTACTTTGTTACCTACAGTATACATATCTCCTTGACATATTACATACTTGATGCAGAAGCATACAATACATTTTTTTGGACTCACCTTGTTGTGCTGTCCTACGGTTGTTTATGCTTGTTGATCTGCCTTCCCCTGTACGGAGCTCGGGTGCACCATTTTCGCGCAATTTTCCCCGCAGTCTGTTCTGTCAGCCCAGCCTCACATCCAACACGAATTAAGAAGCACATAAATTCGTGTCTTTTCTCACGAATTAAGCCACAAAAACGCACGAAATTTGCTGAAATGCATTTTGTACATATATGCACGAATTGATTGTGAGACTGTGTTGGGCCTAAAAGATTGCGCACCGGTATCCAAACATGCCATGGCTTGAGAGATGCAGTCACCGGTCGAGTGTTTGGAGCTACTTCGTTTTTAAATATCAACAATACTGCTACAAACGCGTCACATTTGATTTAACAGTTGATTTAGCGTACACCATCGTTAATATTCGGGTCCGGTTGGCTGATGCGTGCAGCAACAGGCAGAAAGACAAAGAGGTAAACCACGATCAGTAAACGGAGATAGCTAACTTGACAGATGTACATCCTGTCATCAACATCAATAACCTGCTGAAATAAATAGGCTTTAAAAATTTGAAAATGTTCACTACAGGGACATTTGCTATGGGGGAGGGGGGAATGTAAAATTGACAAGAATGTAAAATGATAGGCTATCATAGATATAAATGGGCCCCTATATCTCCAGATGTGTTTATTGACTATAGCCTACATGTTGTATATTGTGACATTTGTCCTCGTCTTATTTCTCCGTAGAGGCCCTGCCATCATACATTGAGCTGCGTTCTCCGGTAGTCTAGAGAATAGTTTGATATTCTAGAGAATCCCGAGTTTGAATGCCATCTGATTTCTAGGTGGGGTTCCCATGCGTGTCAGAGCACAGGCACAGCCAGGAAAAGGCCATCACGTCAGATTGTTTTCCTTACAAAAGGTTAACCTACCTTTCCCCGTCCCCATCCGAAACCCCAACCTAACCCCCCCTCGGTCCCCCGTCGTCGCATCCCATCCACCCCGCACTAGTTTTGCTTTGGTGAGCAGACCGAGGGGGACGGGACTCTCCCTCCCCCTTTCTCTCTCTCTGTCTCTGTCTCTGTCTCTCTCTCTCTCTCTCTCTCTCTCTCTCTCTCTCTCTGTCTCTCTCTCTGTCTCTCTCTCTGTCTGTCTCTCTCCCCCTCTCTCTCTGTCTCTCCATCTCTCTCTCTCCCCCTCTCTCTCTCTGTCTCTCCGTCTCTCTCTCTCTCTCTCTCTCTCTCTCCCCCTCTCTCTCTCTCTCTCTCTCTCTCCCCCTCTCTCCGTCTCTCCCCCTCTCTCCGTCTCTCCCCCTCTCTCTCTCTCTCTCTCTCTCCCCCTCCGTCTCTGTCTCTCCCTCTGTCTCTCTCTCTCCCCCTCTCTCCGTCTCTCCCTCTCTCTCTCTCTCTCTCTCCCCCTCCGTCTCTGTCTCTCCCTCTGTCTCTCCCTCTGTCTCTCTCTCTCTCTCTCTCTCCCCCTCTCTCCGTCTCTCCCCCTCCGTCTCTCTCTCTGTCTCTCTATGAGATGCAGGTCAGAATACCTCCCAATACCTCCAGGTAAATTGCGATGCGGCTGTCTGATTTCTGTCCCATCTATTGAGCGTCATTTACCCGTTATAGTTTCTAGGTGGAGATGCCTCGATGTGAAAGACGCGCTGAACGTCGGGAGATATGCGCCAATTCAAACCAGTGGCCTGGTAAAGATGGAATAGCGTCTCGAGCATTTTTTTTTTTGTGTGTGTGTGTGTGTGTGTGGTCTTCCGTTATTTCCAATCAGACATTCCAAAGTGTCGGTTCTGCCTGACAAGGATTCTTATTGGAGACAGAGAAGGAGCCATAAGAAGCACATCATTGTCCTCATTTATTGGTGCTTAGTGTGTCTGGGTACTGTTGTGTTGTGTTGTTTTTTTTTTTTGGGGGGGGGGCGTTGTTCTGTGGTCCATGCACTTTTGAAGGACTCTTGTCTATTCCTGGGAGAGGGGAGAGAAAAAAAAAAGAAGGATTTTCAGGAGAAGCTATTCTGATATGGGCAGCATTTGACCCATGATTGTTGTCATTTGTGTCGAATAAATACTAATCTGAAGTCTAAACCATCCTGAAAGCTGTGTTAAGTCAGGTGGGACAGAATTTAGAAGATAGCAAACAATAATTATAATTTAGATGGACTCATCTGTGGACTGAGGGCCCTTCTATGGTCTCTAGACTGAGGACCATTCTTTGGTCTCTAGACTGAGGACCATTCTTTGGTCTCTAGACTGAGGACCATTCTATGGTCTCTAGACTGAGGACTGAGGTCTCTAGACTGAGGACTATTCTTTGGTCTCTAGACTGAGGACCATTCTTTGGTCTGTGGACTGAGGAACATTCTTTGGTCTCTAGACTGAGGACCATTCTTTGGTCTCTAGACTGAGGACTGAGGTCTCTAGACTGAGGACTGAGGTCTCTAGACTGAGGACTGAGGTCTCTAGACTGAGGACTATTCTTTGGTCTCTAGACTGAGGACTATTCTTTGGTCTGTGGACTGAGGACTATTCTTTGGTCTGTGGACTGAGGACCATTCTTTGGTCTGTGGACTGAGGACCATTCTTTGGTCTCTAGACTGAGGACTATTCTTTGGTCTGTGGACTGAGGACTATTCTTTGGTCTGTGGACTGAGGACCATTCTTTGGTCTGTGGACTGAGGACCATTCTTTGGTCTCTAGACTGAGGACCATTCTTTGGTCTGTGGACTGAGGACCATTCTTTGGTCTGTGGACTGAGGACCATTATTTGGTCTCTAGACTGAGGACAATTCTTTGGTCTCTAGACTGAGGACCATTCTTTGGTCTCTAGACTGAGGACCATTCTTTGGTCTCTAGACTGAGGACCATTCTTTGGTCTCTAGACTGAGGACCATTCTTTGGTCTCTAGACTGAGGACCATTCTTTGGTCTCTAGACTGAGGACCATTCTTTGGTCTCTAGACTGAGGACTGAGGTCTCTAGACTGAGGACCATTCTTTGGTCTCTAGACTGAGGACCAGTCTTTGTTGTCTGTGTATTGTGCGATCTTTGTCCGTCCGTCCGTCCTCCCGCCCGCCCGCTCGTCCGTCACACACACACACACACACACACACACACACACACACACACACACACACACACACACACACACACACACACACACACACACACACACACACACCAACAATGCCTGCACAACACGTCTTGTCTCCTGTGAGTAAAACCACATTGACAGGAGTGTGTGTGTGTGTGTGTGTCTCATGAGTATAAAGCTAGTCACGGGAGACCCTTGTCCTCTCTTGTCGAATGGTCACGGCAAGATGTTTACCTTTACATACAAATAGACCCGGTGCGGAGTGGTGTCACAAAACGTGTCATGGATAAATAACGTTCCTCACTTTTCAATCTAGTGGCCAGACTTCCTGTGCTAGCCGACTGTGGAGCTGTGGCTGAGATAGACCCCTGTTGGGCTGGTCTACTGGGGGACTTCCTGTGCTAGCTGACTGTGGAGCTGTGGCTGAGATAGACCCCTGTTGGGCTGGTCTACTGGGGGATATAGGCTGGTCTACTGGGAGATATAGGCTGGTCTACTGGGGAACTTCCTGTGCTAGCCGACTGTGGAGCTGTGGCTGAGATAGACCCCTGTTGGGCTGGTCTACTGGGGGATATAGGCTGGTCTACCGGGGGACTTCCTGTGCTAGCCGACTGTGGAGCTGTGGCTGAGATAGACCCCTGTTGGGCTGGTCTACTGGGAGATATAGGCTGGTCTACTGGGGGATATAGACTGGTCTACTGGGGGATATAGGCTGGTCTACTGGGGGATATAGGCTGGTCTACTGGGGGATATAGGCTGGTCTACCGGGGGACTTCCTGTGCTAGCCGACTGTGGAGCTGTGGGTGAGATAGACCCCTGTTGGGCTGGTCTACTGGGGGATATAGGCTGGTCTACTGGGGGATATAGGCTGGTCTACTGGGGGATATAGGCTGGTCTACTGGGGGATATAGGCTGGTCTACTGGGGGATATAGGCTGGTCTACTGGGGGATATAGGCTGGTCTACTGGGGATATAGGCTGGTCTACTGGGGATATAGGCTGGTCTACTGGGGGATATAGGCTGGTCTACTGGGGGATATATTTTCTGGTCTACTGGGGATATAGGCTGGTCTACTGGGGATATAGGCTGGCCTACTGGGGATATAGGCTGGCCTACTGGGGATATAGGCTGGTCTACTGGGGATATAGGCTGGTCTACTGGGGATATAGGCTGGTCTACTGGGGATATAGGCTGGTCTACTGGGGATATAGGCTGGTCTACTGGGGATATAGGCTGGTCTACTTGGGTATATAGGCTGGTCTAATGGGGGATATAGGCTGGCCTACTGGGGGATATAGGCTGGTCTACTGGGGGATATAGGCTGGTCTACTGGGGGATATAGGCTGGCCTACTGGGGGATATAGGCTGGTCTACTGGGGGATATAGGCTGGTCTACTGGGGGATATAGGCTGGTCTACAAGGAGATATAGGCTGGTCTACAAGGGGATATAGGGGGATATAGGCTGGTCTACTGGGGGATGTAGGCTGGTCTACTGGGGATATAGGCTGGTCTACTGGGGATATAGGCTGGTCTACTGGGGGATATAGGCTGGTCTACTGGGGGATATAGGCTGGTCTAATGGGGGATATAGGCTGGCCTACTGGGGGATGTAGGCTGGTTTACTGGGGGATATAGGCTGGTCTACTGGGGGATATAGGCTGGCCTACTGGGGGATATAGGCTGGTCTACTGGGGGATATAGGCTGGTCTACTGGGGGATATAGGCTGGTCTACAAGGAGATATAGGCTGGTCTACAAGGGGATATAGGGGGATATAGGCTGGTCTACTGGGGGATGTAGGCTGGTCTACTGGGGATATAGGCTGGTCTACTGGGGATATAGGCTGGTCTACTGGGGGATATAGGCTGGTCTACTGGGGGATATAGGCTGGTCTAATGGGGGATATAGGCTGGCCTACTGGGGGATGTAGGCTGGTTTACTGGGGGATATAGGCTGGTCTACTGGGGGATATAGGCTGGCCTACTGGGGGATATAGGCTGGTCTACTGGGGGATATAGGCTGGTCTACTGGGGGATATAGGCTGGTCTACTGGGGGATATAGGCTGGTCTACTGGGGGATATAGGCTGGTCTACTGGGGGATATAGGCTGGTCTACTGGGGGATATAGGGGGATGTAAAAAAAAAACATCTACAAAGGAAGACACTTTCTAGCCTAAATGCAAAGCCTCATGTTTGGGGCAAATCCAACACAACACATCACTGAGTAACTGCCTCCTTATTTTCAAGCATGGTGGTGGCTGCATCATGGTATGGGTATGCTTGTCATCAGCAAATACTGGCGAGTTTTTCAGGATGAAAATAAACAGAACAGAGCTAAGAACAGACAAAATCCTAGAGGAAAACCTGGTTCAGTCTGCTTTTACACCAGACACTGGGAGAGGAATTCACCTTTCAGCAGGACAATAATCTACAAAACAAGGTCAATTCTACACTGGAGTTGCTTACCAAGAAGAAATCGAATGTTCTTGAGTTGCCTAGTTACAGTTTTTACTTAAATCGTCTTGAAAATCTATGGCAAGACTTGGAAATGGCTGTCTAGCGATGATCAACAACAAACTTGACAGAGCTTGAAGAATTTTAATAAGAATAATCCACGTTTGCAAAGCTCTTAGATATTTATCCAGAAAGACTCAACAGCTGTAATCGCTGCCAAAGGTGCTTCTACAACATATTGACTCGGGGGCTGTAAATACTTATGTAAATAAGACATTTCTGTATTTCATTTTCAATACATTTGAAAATCATGTCTAAAAAAACAACAACATGTTTTTCACTTTGTCATTATGGGGGTATTGTGATGTCTTTATTGGGGTATTGTGATGCCATTATTGGGGTATTGTGATGTCATTATTGGGGTATTGTGTGTGTCAAAAGTCAATATAATTTTAAATTCAGGTCGTAACACAACGAAATGTGGAATAAATCGAGGGGTATGAATAGTCTCTGAAGGCGCCTGTATGTGTGTGTGTGAGAGAGAGATAGTGTTTCATCTTCTGTAAATTACAATGGCCTCACATCCCGAAAAAAGACGGTTCAGACAGTATTACCCTATATGTTATATAATATATATATATATTAGTCAATATGTTTATAGTGTGTAAGTGATGTTTTGTCGACCACAACAAATGTATTGAGTACATTGCCGCTGGGCTGTATCAGTTTGAGGATATGATTGCGCTGCATTAGCAAGTTAATGTAGGTACCGAAAACATGTGTAGACTTCCCCTTTGAAACCGCTTTATATTGAGGACTGGCGGCTGGATGAAAGCCGCAGAGACGGACGAGGACCCACAAACAAACAAAGTATGCATTTGTTTTGTTTACGTTTCTCTTCTAATTGTTCCCTTTAGTTCTTCTGTCTCGCGCTCTTAATGCGATTCTTTCCGGTTCCGCTCGGTCAGACCGGGGGGGTCACAGAAACAATATCCCTTTCCACCCCAACCCCCGCCTCGCTCTAATCACATTCATTAACCAGAAAAATAAAAGGAAAACCAACAAACAATAATAATAATAATAATAATAATTAATATCACCCAAACTAATGCGAATTTACTGGCTAAAGGTGGTCCTAATGAAGTAGAATGATGTGCAGGCCTACATTAAATGCATTAAGTAGAATGATACGCAGGCCTACATTAAATACATGAATGAAGTAGAATGATACGCAGGCCTACATTAAATACATGAATGAAGTAGAATGATATGCAGGCCTACATTAAATACATGAATGAAGTAGAATGATATGCAGGCCTACATTAAATACATTAATGAAGTAGAATGATACGCAGGCCTACATTAAATACATGAATGAAGTAGAATGATATGCAGGCCTACATTAAATACATTAATGAAGTAGAATGATACGCAGGCCTACATTAAATACATTAATGAAGTAGAATGATACGCAGGCCTACATTAAATACATTAATGAAGGGGTTTCATCTGTATGTGATATAGCTACTGTAGGCGACTGTTTTGGATCCAAAATCGGCCTAAATTACACTGAGACAGCAAATGCGCAGTGGAGATCCAGCACCCCCCACCTTTACATAAACCTCACTATTGTTATTTTAATGCTGCTCTTTAATTATTTATTACTTTTATTTTCTTTCTTTAGGTATTTTCTCTTAAAACTGCATTGTTGGTTTAAGGGCTTGTAAAGGAAGCGTTTGCGACTGTGAGGTCCTGTCGGTGGGATTTTGTATTCGGCGCACGTCATAAACACAATTTGATTTGATCGATCAAGATTGGTTATTGGTATTACTCTCCCCAATAGTATTTTATTTTAGGATCTTTCTCCCAGAAGGAACATGAGAAAAAATTGGATGCAAACTCAGTTATTGTCTCGTTGTAGCGTTTGATAAAAAAAAAACGATATGTTTTAAGTATTATTTATTTATTTATTTATTTACTATAGAGGAAATTGTTTCATGTTTCGTTATCCGAAATCATTGCAACAAAAACGAAATATACCCCTATAATAATAGTAATAATAATAATAATAATGAATAGGTAATAATAATAGTTATTAACACATTACCACTTATATGTTTTCATGGTTTGAAAATAAATCCCTGGTATGTTTTTCGGATAAAGGCCTATAGAATTGACTAATATGTGTGGCCTGCAGAGAGAAAAGATTCCAACGCTGTAAAAACCGTTTTAATAAGGCTGTTAAGACCCGACTTTTATCAACAAATATTTTCTTTCTCACAAAATAATATAATCAGTATATTTTCCAACTTTGACGCAGTGGGTTTTTAGGCCGTGTATTATTTTAATCGAAGATATTTTATATGTTCCCCCCTTTTTAGTCTTTCTGCTATATCCTACGACAGTTAACCCCACTGTTCCTAGGCCGTCATTGAAAATAAGAATTTGTTCTTAAACTGACTTGCCTAGTTTAAATAAAGGTAAAATAAAAAATAAAATAAACATGCGCTTTGTTATGCCGAGAAGTAGAAATGACATCGCTATAAAATCATAAACGTAAATGATCCTCCTCTCCTAAACTAGGCGGAGAAAGAAACGGACGGTTGGTTTGCACTTCACAAACTCCTGTCTGTTTTTGTTGTAGGCCGAATAACGGTTGTTTTAATGTTGTTGTTCTGTTCAGGGAGACAACTCCAATAGAGGTCACTTCAGAGCCAAAGACACC
The DNA here is from genome assembly GCF_057628025.1 of Oncorhynchus mykiss. NCBI lineage: Eukaryota > Metazoa > Chordata > Actinopteri > Salmoniformes > Salmonidae > Oncorhynchus > Oncorhynchus mykiss. The sequence continues at coordinate 1,494,350 of NC_143040.1, forward strand.
AATGGAGGGTTCTGAGTGTATGGGCATATTGTGTAAGAGTGAAAGAGTGAATTGAATATTGTGTTTAAGTGCTTATTTATGTCTTTCTAAATATCCATGCAAGGTGTTTAAACAGCCTTTAGAGAGGTTTTAACTGTCTGGTATTACACGATGCACACATCTCAGTCACAATATTACTCATTTTGATTATTGATTTAAATTATTTACAATTATTGATTGAATGAATAATTGATATTGAAACAACAACAACAACAAACCAAAAAAAAACGATATTTTACAAGGTGTTTTTCAAAAAAAATTTACACGGTATTTACGACAAGGAAACGACGTCACAATGACATCAAGTCAATATATTTTCTGTCTTATTGCGCTCTGGTGAATGGCTTCTTAAACGTCACTATGAATAAAATACATTTAAAAAAAAGACAAAACGTCGCTATTTATGTCGTGTTTTGTTTCGCCCGCCCCGTTGTCGCGGGAGGCAGAAGGGTCAGGGTCGCGGAGGGGAGCAGAGCGAGACAAGGCGAGTAAAATTGGTCGCTGTCTCAACGCTTTGTTCTGCACTCAATTGTCTCTGTGTCGCTCGTGAACCCTGGGACCCGAACTACCAACCGACCAGCGCTCTGATGATGTTTTCCAGAGAGAGAGTGAGAGAGAGTGAGAGTGAGAGAGAGAGAGAGAGACAGAGAGAGAGAGAGGAGAGAGAGACAGACAAAGACAGAGAGAGAATGAGAGACAGAGAGAGAATGAGAGACAGAGAGACAGAGAGAGAGAGAGAGAGACAGAGAAAGAGAGAGACAGACAGAGACAGAGAGAGAATGAGAGACAGAGAGACAGAGAGAGAGAGAGAGAAAGAGAGAGACAGAGAGAGAGAGAGAAACACACGTCTGTCTGATGCCTCCTTACTCTCTCGTTGCTGTTCTAAGGCCAAGTCATGGTTGATTTACATACCTAATAATACGTTGAGTTCTTCCTCTCCTGACATGGACCGGGCTTCAGTTCAAAGCCAAACTAACCAGCACGTTAACATAGGGTACAGTCTATACGCCTAATAAACACACACACACACACACACACACACACACACACACGGTGCCTGTAGATCAGAACACTATAACGTAGTCAGAGGTAGTCAGAGGTAGTCTGAGGTATTTATAAACCACTAGGCGACAGTCTCAAAGGGGATCGAGGCTCAAAAGTTGTCGTGCTTTAACAACAACAGGTGGGTGATGACGCTGAGAAGAGCTAGAAGTTTCCCCCCCTTTAGGTACCGATCTAGGATCAGTGCCCCCCCCACCCTCCCAAATCGGTTATTTTTTTCCTAAAAGTGCAGGATCCGGATGACAGATAGTTGTTGCCGTCATTCATTCGTCTGTGCCATTACTACAAGCAGTCGACTCAACGACGAGTCGTGTTTAACGTTGTGTTCGTTGGCCGTTGGATAGAGAGAGTATCATGGGGAAAGCTGGTGAGAGACAGAGAGAGATGGGGGGGGGGGGGGGGGGGGTAGTTTGGTAAAGTGGAACTCCGTGACAGATGCGCAAGCGCGCGGGGACCACAGCCTTGCAGGTGCACGTGTGTGCGTGTGACGTGCCAGTGTGTGTGTGTGTATATTGATACCATTGTGTGTCTCGTTGTGCGTTCGTGCGTGTGTAGGAAAGAGAGAGAGAGTGAAAGAGAGAAAGAGGGGGAGGAGGGCGGGGGGGACATGAGCGCACATTGAGAGCGCGGCTCTTTTGACTCCCTCTCGGTGTGATCATTTCACGCTCCCCTCCAAGGCCTTTCCACCTAAAGTGTTTAGTCTCAGATCACTGCGCCCTGTGCAGTGTCGCAATAGGGAGCGGAAGGGTCGAATTATTTCACCCCTTTATACAACTCACCAAAAAGTACTGTTGCGAGAGAGAGAAAAGAGAGAAAGGAAAAAAAAAGTGTGTGAGGAGGGAGAGAGGAGGAAGAGGGGAAGCGTTAGAGAAAAGTTTTTTGTTCTTTCTCCCCCCAACACCCCCCCACCCAACACCCCCCCACACATCCATCGCTTCCCCCGCCCAGCTCCAAGCCCAACGGGAGCAGAATGGAAGTAGAGGCCGAGGGTCATGTGTTGAGGCCGGGACGAGCAGGTAGGTAAGGGCCGCTGGCTGCTTCTCTCTATGCTAACAACTCTCATAGACCTGACGCTTTTAGGCGACTTACTAGTGATGAAGTATTACCACACAACGATATTATCATTGTCAAACAGGAATGCGTTTTTAGCTTTGGCTTCAGTTTTCTCCAATGTGAAGTTTCCAACAGGGTGAGTTTTTTTTTTTGTTGACGTTCAATCTATAACTTTTTCTGAAGTAATTTAACTCGATTTCCGTTTGAACTTTTTTTTAATTAAGGGGCCTATATTTTTTAAGTGGCGCGTGTAGCACATGTTTTTTGGTGAGCAGGCAGAGATTCTCCAAGAGACGTTTCAACCAGCCAGACTCTAGATACAGTCAGTGTTGTCAGGCTACTTAACAGTTTGCATTGGGGCTGTTCTTGAATTCAGTAATTGATGCATCCTGTATATATTCCGCATTGCTTTAAGGCCGTTGTGTAACGTTCAAGACTTGTGTTATATGCAGATGATAAAAGTCGGTGTTTTATGAAGTCGATTCGTGTGTGTTTGTTTTTTATTTTTTTGACGGTATAGTAGGTGTTTGACGCGTGACGCGTGACGCCTGACGCGTACAGAAGACAGACCTGCGACAGGTGTGCTGCTAGGATGACTTGGCAGATGTTAAACATGACTTTGGGATTCTGAACAAGTGGCTAATCTAGTTCGGTTAATCTCAAACTCGGCTAATCTAATCTATGCATCTGTTCATATGTATTTCTCAATTTTATAGGGAGGGGGGGGGGGAACATGAGCACATATTGAGAGGGGGGGGGGGGTTGTTATGTCAGTATTACCCACGTGTATGGTGTCAATGCACTGTACAAAATACAGGATCAATCACAGCAGTCTGTCGAGGAGAGGACAGAGGCTCATTGGGTGGGGTGAAGGTCTTGTCTTCACACACAAACGCACGCAACAGTGGAGAAAGGGCCTCTGCAAGCCACACGCACACAGGCACGCACACACACACACACACACACACACACAAACTATTTAACCAAGTCGCCTCACTGGTGTCATGGAATATATTGAGTCTCTTGTTGTTGTCGACTGTAATATTTACGTCCTAAACCAGAGCGCGATCTGCTGAAAGGTTTACCGTGTTTACTGTGTTCACGCGTTACCATGGTCCCCGACTCGGGTTCGGCTTTTTCATATCATTCATTTGAATGTAGGCTACAAATAGCTCTTCCTAATTATACTTAATTTTTTTTGATGCTTCAAATTATGTCGAGATTATGACAAAACAATTATAATATACAGGTTTGACACGTTTTAAAAAGAAAACAAAAGGACCCCCTAGTTAAATGTGTATAAATCCTATTGTGTTGATTCAGAGGGAATACATATTAGCGATAACAGACATCAGTTCATTTTCGATTCGTTGCTTAATATATATATATATATATATATATATATTTTTTAAAGTATGTTTGGGAAAAAAATGTGAAAATGTCTGATAGTGTCGCCATTGCGTGTTTTAACATAGCCTCTAGTCTAGACATATTTATACTGGCCAAACCAAAAAAAAAATGATGCACGTGTTGTTGTCTTGCCTTCCGGGTTGCACTTTTTATAACATTTAAAATAGTCTAATTTTAAATTCTTGAATTTGCATGCTCGTAACAAACACACACATCTGCAACAACTGATCGAAGTTCCTACTTCTCTTGTGGTCTGAGCAATCTATTTTTTTTTGGGGGGGGGGGGGGTGGTAAACAGCGCCAACATTAGCAATAGTTATCGATTAGTTATATTAGTAATAGTGATCAATATATATATTCTCTGGGTTCTAACGACGGTTGATTATCTAAATAAATATCAGCATTTTTTTAAAACTCAAAACTAGGCCTACCTACTCCAACTTTACAGAAACCCCCTTAGATTCTATTGATACCACTAAAGACGTATAGTGAGTTTAAGTGAAACCAGGTCTAACCGTCGTTTCCCCCCCCCTTCCTCCTAAATTAATATTGGTTCAGAATATTCATAAAAACCAACAGGGTTGTCTTAACTGTGGGTTTTTATGTTAAACTACGGCAACACAGAAGAACAAGGCGATCGAACCTCACGCGCATCAATTCCATACCGGAAACCCGCTGAGGTGACATTTTGATACAAACGTATATGACGTGTATAGACATTCCAAAATGGTGCTCATTATTTACGACGCCACGCGTAAAGGGGCGTCAGGTACTAACTGTACTAACAGGCGTGGTTAGGCCTGTCACGTAATACGACGTGTTATTATAGGCCCCCCTCGCTTCTAACTGGCCTATTCATTTGTGCCGGTCTTTAACAACGTCGCGTCACTGCATTCATTACACAACCATGACACCGTTATAAACCCATTACGTATTACTAAAAGTAGCCCGTAATATAGTCTATGTCGTGTATTTTAAGTTCTTCGATTTAGCCAAACAATCAATTATTTACTTTGACTAACCTCTTCTTGTTTCTTTACGGTGATTTATTGTAAGAGTTGTGATTATCATTATGGATAATGTTGTATTGTGAAAGGATGCCCGGTCCCTATACGTCAATGCAAATATATTTCATTCATTGATAATGTAATGCGCGATAACTCGTGTTGAGGGATGCGAAGGGGGGGGGGGGGGGGGGGGGGTGTATAGAAACCGACAGAACATTCTCTCGCTTTCATCTGGTTGTGGGGTTCAGGACTGGGCCTCCGGTCTACAGAAGGAGAGGTAATAGGATTTGTGTGACTGAATAACCTTTGAACCCCACGGTGCTCTGCAGAGAGCTAAATGAAACGGACCTCCCTAGATGGCCTGTGTGTACGCCTTCCTCTGAGTGTGTGTGTGTCTCTTCACACGACTTCCTCTCACTTTAATTACGACAGGGAGGGTATAGACAGGGAGGGCATAGGCAGCGAGGGTAGAGACAGGGAGGGTAGAGACAGGGAGGGTAGAGACAGGGAGGGTATAGACGAGGAGTGTAGAGACAGGGAGGGTATAGACAAGGAGGGTATAGACGGGGAGGGTAGAGACAGGGAGGGTATAGACAGGGAGGGTATAGAGGGGGAGGGTAAAGACAGGGAGGGTAAAAAGAGGGAGGGTATAGACAGGGAGGGTATAGACAGGGAAGGTATAGAGGGGGAGGGTATAGACAGGGAGGGTATAGACGGGGAGGGTATAGACGGGGAGGGTAGAGACAGGGAGGGTATAGACAGGGAGGGTATAGACAGGGAGGGTAGAGACAGGGAGGGGAGGGTATAGACAGGGAGGGTAACGACAGGAAGGGTAACGACAGGGAGGGTAACGACAGGAAGGGTAACGACAGGGAGGGTATAGACAGGGAGGGTAACGACAGGGAGGGTAACGACAGGGAGGGTAGAGACAGGGAGGGTAGAAACAGGGAGGGGAGGGTATAGACAGGGAGGGTAACGACAGGGAGGGTAAAGACAGGGAGAGTATAGAGGGGGAGGGTAACGACAGGGAGGGTAACGACAGGGAGGGTATAGAGGGGGAGGGTATAGACAGGGAGGGTAAAGAGAAGGGGAAATCTAAGCCTAGCTTGGTAACTGCCAACATAATGGAAACACTTGAGTAATTGACGGATACAAAGTATATTGAAAGCAGGTGTTGCTCCTGAGTTAATGAATCAATCTCCTCATTCTTAGGGTCGTGCTGCTGTTGCAGGCCATTATTTTGGCTACTATGTCTATGGATGGCAATGCTTCTGAACAGCTTCTATCCCCAAGACATCGGACTCCTGAACACCTAATCAAATGGCTACTCAGACTATTTGCATTGCACCCCCCCCCCCCCCCTTCTTCAATGCAGCTGCTACTCTCTGTCGTTGTCATCTATGCATAGTCACTTAATTAACTCTACCTACATGTACATATTACCTCAACTAACCGGTGCCCCCGCACATTGACTCTGTATCGGTACCCCCCTGTATATAGTCTCACTATTGTTATGTTACCGCTGCTCTTTAATTACTTGTTACTTTTATTTCTTATCCGTATTTTTTTTTTCAACTGAATTGTTGGTTCGGGCATTTCACCGTAAAACACCTGTTGTATTCGGCGCGTGTGATTAATAACATTGGATTTGATTTGAATGCCCCCATCCCATCGTACAGGACACCAGTGGTCACTGAATGGTGTTTCGAGGAAGATGAAAACCCATGTAAACCATACGCCAATGGTCATATATCAGTCACCAGATCTCAACCCACCGTCAAAAAACCAAAACACCAAATGACGGAATGTAATTATAGTTAGAATGTTGTCACGTCCGTCCCGATAAGAGTTCCAGATTAGAATCACGGAGCGTCGAAGCTGTTCTAGATGCTGATGACGAAACAATGCAGAGTAGCAGGAAAAACAACAACACGTTGACACATTTTGACGTCCGGAGTAACTTCGACATTTTATGTTTGGAGAACGTGGGTTTGAGCGTCTAATTGCGCAGTTAAAGCTAGTCTATTGATAAGACCAGTTTACCTGTATGTAGGTCGTTAGTAGTTCGGGGTTTTCTGTCTCTCAACCCGTCTCATGGCGCTAATCCACCGGGTTAGGAGAGGGTGCATTTCGTCTACAACAGGTCCAAGTTCAGACCCTTGTTAGGCCCAGGTGCTGTCAAATACAAATAAAAATGTATTGGTCACGTACACATGTTTAGCAGATGTAATTGCCGGTGTAATGAAATGCTTGTGTTTCTAGCTCCAACAGTGCAGTAATATCTAACAAGTAATATCTAACAATTTCACAACAATACACAGCAATACACACACACCCGGTTGGTCACACACACACACACACACACGTTCGCTCTGTGATTGACAGGACCCCCTGGTAACGCTCTGTGTGCGCGGGCGTGTGATAGTGCGCGTCCCTCCGCTGCCGTCTCTGACCCGTGAAATAATAATTTATAGAATTGTCTATTGAAGGAGGTGCACCGTGGGCACGTTACTCTGTTACTCCCTCCCGATCCGTAGCGGGTCCGTGGTTTATACCGTGGGGTAGACTATCGGTTACAGACCCGGAAGTCAACGAGGAAAGAGAAGGGAGGAACGTCATATTGTTGACGGAACTACTAACCTTTGATAAGGAGGACGAGCCAGAAGACAACATATATGAATGTTTATTTTGTTGCCTTTAATTTAAGAGTTTGTAAAATGTCTCTCACAAATATTCTTTTTGTGTAAGCGTTTATTTATTTAACTAGGAAAGTCAGTTAAGAACAAATTCTTATTTACAATGACGGCCTACCGGGGAACAGTGGGGTTAACTGCCTTGTTCAGAACAACAGATTGTTACCTTATCAGCTCGGGGATTCGATCCAGCAACCTTTCAGATACTGGCCCAACACTCTAACCGCTAGGCTACCTGCCGCCCCAATGCTCTAACCGCTAGGCTACCTGCCTCCCCAACGCTCTAACCACTAGGCTACCTGCTGCACCAAAACGCTCTAACCGCTAGGCTACCTGCCTCCCCAACGCTCTAACTGCTAGGCTACCTGCCTCCCCAACGCTCTAACCGCTAGGCTACCTGCCTCCCCAAGGCTCTAACTGCTAGGCTACCTGCCTCCCCAACACTCTAACCGCTAGGCTACCTGCTGCCTCCTCTACACTCTAACTACTAAGCTACCTGCCTCCTCTACGTATTACGAGGAGGCAGGTAGCCTAGTGGTTAGAGTGTAGAGGAGGCAGGTAGTCTAGTGGTTAGAGTGTAGAGGAGGCAGGTAGACTAGTGGTTAGAGTGTAGAGGAGAAAGGTAGTCTAGTGGTTAGAGTGTAGAGGAGGCAGGTAGTCTAGTGGTTAGAGTGTAGAGGAGGCAGGTAGACTAGTGGTTAGAGTGTAGGGTAGGCAGGTAGCTTAGTGGTTAGAGTGGAGAGGTGGCAGGTAGTCTAGTGGTTAGAGTGGAGAGGAGGCAGGTAGTCTAGTGGTTAGAGTGTAGAGGAGGCAGGTAGCCTAGTGGTTAGAGTGTAGAGGTGGCAGGTAGCCTAGTGGTTAGAGTGTAGGGGTGGCAGGTAGCTTAGTGGTTAGAGTGTAGAGGAGGCAGGGTAGCCTAGTGGTTAGAGTGTAGAGGAGGCAGGCAGCCTAGTGGTTAGAGTGTAGAGGTGGCAGGTAGCCTAGTGGTTAGAGTGTAGGGGAGGCAGGTAGCTTAGTGGTTAGAGTGTAGGGGAGGCAGGTAGCTTAGTGGTTAGAGTGTAGAGGAGGCAGGTAGCTTAGTGGTTAGAGTGGAGGGGTGGCAGGTAGCCTAGTGGTTAGAGTGTAGGGGAGGCAGGTAGTCTAGTGGTTAGAATGTAGGGGAGGCAGGTAGTCTAGTGGTTAGAGTGTAGGGGAGGCAGGTAGTCTAGTGGTTAGAGTGTAGGGGAGGCAGGTAGCCTAGTGGTTAGAGTGTAGAGGAGGCAGGTAGCCTAGTGGTTAGAGTGTAGGGGAGGCAGGTAGCCTAGTGGTTAGAGTATAGAGGAGGCAGGTAGCCTAGTGGTTAGAGTGTAGAGGAGGCAGGTAGCCTAGTGGTTAGAGTATAGAGGAGGCAGGTAGACTAGTGGTTAGAGTGTAGAGGAGGCAGGTAGCCTAGTGGTTAGAGTGTAGGGGAGGCAGGTAGACTAGTGGTTAGAGTGTAGAGGAGGCAGGTAGCCTAGTGGTTAGAGTGTAGGGGCGGCAGGTAGTCTAGTGGTTAGAGTGTAGAGGAGGCAGGTAGCCTAGTGGTTAGAGTGTAGGGGAGGCAGGTAGCCTAGTGGTTAGAGGTTAGAGGAGGCAGGTAGCCTAGTGGTTAGAGTGTAGAGGAGGCAGGTAGCCTAGTGGTTAGAGTGTAGAGGAGGCAGGTAGCCTAGTGGTTAGAGTGTAGAGGAGGCAGGTAAGCCTAGTGGTTAGAGTGTAGGGAAGGCAGGTAGCCTAGTGGTTAGAGTGTAGAGGAGGCAGGTAGCCTAGTGGTTAGAGGAGGCAGGTAGTCTAGTGGTTAGAGGAGGCAGGTAGCCTAGTGGTTAGAGGAGGCAGGTAGCCTAGTGGTTAGAGGAGGCAGGTAGCCTAGTGGTTAGAGTGTAGAGGAGGCAGGTAGCCTAGTGGTTAGAGTGTAGAGGTGGCAGGTAGCCTAGTGGTTAGAGTGTAGAGGTGGCAGGTAGCCTAGTGGTTAGAGTGTAGGGGAGGCAGGTAGCCTAGTGGTTAGAGGAGGCAGGTAGTCTAGTGGTTAGAGGAGGCAGGTAGTCTAGTGGTTAGAGTGTAGAGGAGGCAGGTAGTCTAGTGGTTAGAGTGTAGGGGTGGCAGGTAGCCTAGTGGTTAGAGTGTAGAGGAGGTAGGTAGCCTGGTGGTTAGAGTGTAGAGGAGGCAGGTAGCCTAGTGGTTAGAGTGTAGAGGAGGCAGGTAGCCTAGTGGTTAGAGTGTAGAGGAGGTAGGTAGTCTAGTGGTTAGAGTGTGGAGGAGGCAGGTAGCCTAGTGGTTAGAGTGTAGAGGAGGTAGGTAGTCTAGTGGTTAGAGTGTGGAGGAGGCAGGTAGCCTAGTGGTTAGAGTGTAGAGGAGGCAGGTAGCCTAGTGGTTAGAGTGTAGGGGCGGCAGGTAGCCTAGTGGTTAGAGTGTAGAGGTGGCAGGTAGCCTAGTGGTTAGAGTGTAGAGGAGGCAGGTAGCCTAGTGGTTAGAGTGTAGAGGTGGCAGGTAGCCTAGTGGTTAGAGTGTAGAGGTGGCAGGTAGCCTAGTGGTTAGAGTGTAGAGGAGGCAGGTAGCCTAGTGGTTAGAGTGTAGAGGAGGCAGGTAGCCTAGTGGTTAGAGTGTAGAGGAGGCAGGTAGCCTAGTGGTTAGAGTGTAGAGGAGGCAGGTAGTCTAGTGGTTAGAGTGTAGAGGAGGCAGGTAGCCTAGTGGTTAGAGTGTAGAGGAGGCAGGTAGCCTAGTGGTTAGAGTGTAGAGGAGGCAGGTAGTCTAGTGGTTAGAGTGTAGAGGAGGCAGGTAGTCTAGTGGTTAGAGGCAGGTAGCCTAGTGGTTAGAGTGTAGAGGAGACAGGTAGCCTAGTGGTTAGAGTGGAGAGGTGGCAGGTAGTCTAGTGGTTAGAGTGGAGAGGAGGCAGGTAGTCTAGTGGTTAGAGTGGAGAGGAGGCAGGTAGTCTAGTGGTTAGGGTGTAGAGGAGACAGGTAGCCTAGTGGTTAGAGTGTAGAGGAGGCAGGTAGTCTAGTGGTTAGAGTGTAGAGGAGGCAGGTAGCCTAGTGGTTAGAGTGTAGAGGAGGCAGGTAGCCTAGTGGTTAGAGTGTAGAGGAGGCAGGTAGCCTAGTGGTTAGAGTGTAGAGGAGGCAGGTAGCCTAGTGGTTAGAGTGTAGAGGAGGCAGGTAGCCTATTGGTTAGAGTGGAGAGGAGGCAGGTAGCCTAGTGGTTAGAGTGTAGGGGCGGCAGTTAACCTAGTGGTTAGAGTGTAGAGGAGGCAGGTAGCCTAGTGGTTAGAGTGTAGAGGAGGCAGGTAGTCTAGTGGTTAGAGTGTAGAGGAGGCAGGTAGCCTAGTGGTTAGAGTGTAGAGGAGGCAGGTAGCCTGGTGGTTAGAGTGTAGAGGAGGCAAGCTAGCGTTCTCCTGGGTAACTATACTCCACATGCGGAGAAATTGAAATATTAGTGGAATTTATCCTACTTGTACGAACATATATTTACGTCAGGTTGAATGTGTTTCCTAGGCAACGTATAGGTTAGAATGGCGACACGTTTTTTTTTTTTTTTAATGCCCAAGCCGTTCCCTTTCCTGTCAGTGATATATCGACTGTATTTATTAGTTATGCCTTTATTTTTATTTTTAATAAACGAAGGCATACTTAAAGCGGAGATATCGTGCGGGTTTTTTTTCTCTCATTATGTTGACAATCACGCGGGCGTGTAATAAAGGAACGCGGAGTGAACATTCGTTTAGGGGGTTCACCCACCCAAAAAAACGAGAGAGAGAGAGAGAGGGAGAACTTGTCATAAGTACAAAATAAAGGAAATGGGGAAAAGGAATGGATGGAACTAAAACCAAAACAACAATTCTGGCTCGAATTCTCTGCAATCATTATAAACACTTTTTAAAGAAGCACCCCTCCTCCTCTCCTCTCCTCTCCTCCTCTCCTCTTTCTTCTTCTCCTCTCCTCTTTCTTCTCCTCCTCTTCTCTCCTCTCCTCCTCTCCTCTTTCTTCTCCTCCTCTCCTCTCCTCTCCTCCTCTCCTCTTTCTCCTCCTCTCCTCTCCTCTCCTCCTCTCCTCTTTCTTCTCCTCCTCTCCTCTCCTCTCCTCCTCTCCTCTTTCTCCTCCTCTCCTCTCCTCTCCTCCTCTCCTCTTTCTTCTCCTCCTCTCCTCTCTCTTCTCCTCCTCTCCTCTCCTCTCCTCTCCTCTCCTCTATTCCTCTGTTCTGATTGGGGTAGAGGTAATGAATTATGGTAATAGATCAGAACGCCTTGGATTAAAGTCACCGTATCCTGACAGGAGTTAGTTCTCCTCTCCCAAATATCCCCAGCCTAAAGCAACAATCATTTTGTATACATGATTGGCTGTTGTGTTGGGTGTTTTACAATTAAAAAAATATATATATATTTAATTGCTTATGTATTTAATTTTCTAATCGGAGGACGAAGAGACAAGGATAAGGAACTGCAATTTCTTTTTTTTTTTTTTTTAAATTTTATTTCCGGGGGAATATTTGTAAAAGCTTGTAGGCCTATAAAACTTGAGAGGTCACAACAACAACAACAACAACAATAATAATAATAATAATAATAAACATTCGTAAATAAAATAATTGAAGATGTGGTTTCTTCAGGCTTGTGCTTTGTGTCTAAACATGGAGCTTTTGGACCGCTTTTTCAGAGGCTAAAACGCAGGCAGAGTAAACCGCCCGGTATGACGAGGAATTAGAACGACACACACGTACATGTATTTTAAGCTCTTATATATATATATATATATTGTTTTCTCCTCCAAGAGTACATGAGACGTTGTGAAAAGAAGTTATGATTGTGTATAAACTGTATATTTTGTTTTTTTGTTTTTATTTTTTACTGCTGCTCTTTAATTACTTGTTACTTTTATCTCTTATTCTCATCCGTCTTTCTTTGAAACGGCGTTGTTGGTTAAGGGGCTCGTAGAGGAAGCCTTTCATTGGTAGGTCTACTACACCTGTTGTATTCTGGGCAATTGACTAATACAATTCGATTCGATTTGAACTGGTTGTAATGATATTTAATTGATTTCTTTCTGTGAATTGAATACAATCCTTAGTTTAGGGTGTTCTTCGCCGCTTCGAGCGGTTAAGACTCATTAAGAACCCGAATAGGCTCCGTGTCCCGTTACATTTCCTCGTCATAACCACGTCTGTTTGAACGTTTCCCGCCATATCCTTTTAACGTTGAAAATACGTATTTTATCTCATTTTGCTCGCTGTGCACAAACAATAAAGTAACAAAATACGAACGGCCATTGATATATTTTTTTATTTAACTAGACAAGTCTGTTAAAGAACTAATTCTTATTTTCAATGACGGTCTAGGAACAGTGGGGTTCAATGCCTTGTTCAGGGGTACAAGGAGAGATTTTTACCTTGTCCGCTCGGGGATTCGAACCAGCAACCTTTTATTTCCCGGGCCAACGCTCCAACCACTAGGCTACCCTCCCTATGCTATAATCAGGTTGTATTAACCACCACAACAGGTATATTCACGCCATAGCTGCCGTCCTGTCAGTTCGTCCAGATGTGACTTCCCAATGGCACTATATAGGGAATAGAGCACCATTTTGGGACGTAGAAAACCCCCAGCGACATAAGAACCCATAATAATACCTTATTATCTTGTAATATATCATGTTTAAAACTGCTGTAAACATCCCAAATAAAACGTTGGTCACTATAGCTGTCGATCTGTCAGGCTACGTGACAATCTCAAGTAACCGTCGCAGGGTAACATAATACAATTCTTCACCTGTCTTGAACTTTAAAACATTTTTAATTTTTTTTTTGCTGCCTTGAAATGTAATTAAAAAATAAAGATGAAATTAGATTCCCCCTCCCCCTCCTCCTCCTACAGATGTACACAACATTACTCCTCAAGGTGAAAGTTGAAGAACATTTAGCAAATTAAGAAAGAATAACTAGTAACCGAAAGGTTGAGTGTTCAAACCCCCGAGCTGACAAGGTACAAATCTGTTGTTCTGCCCCCTGAACAAGGCAGTTAACCCACTGTTCCTAGGACGTCATTGAAAATAAGAATTTGTTCTTTAACTGACTTGCCTAGTTAAATAAAGGTATAAAATAAAAATAGAAACTGTAGTACAGTATCATACATGGATTAAGTCCCCCAACGCCTCCTGAGTGGAAGCACCTGTTGTAGCCTTTACAGAGGGAGTCATGTCCCATTAAGATTCTACCAGCTCTTAGGGGGGCAACATATATCAATTGTTTTTGTTTTTGGTCAAAATTTTACGCGGCCTACAGATTGACAGCTACGTTATTTTAGTCATTGCCCACTCCGACAACGGCTCGTCCTAATATTTAAAACATTTCTCAATTCAATTATTTTACTTTTAGATGTTGTGTATTGTTGTGTGTTGTTAGATACCACTACACTGTTTTTAGCTAGAAACACAAGCATTTCATTACGTCCGCAATAAACAACTGTAGTTCTGCCCCCTGAACAAGGCAGTTTAACCCACTGTTCCTAGACCAGTTTAACCCACTGTTCCTAGACCAGTTAACCCACTGTTCCCCTGAACAAGGCAGTTAACCCTACTGTTCCTAGACCAGTTAACCAACTGTTCCTAGACCAGTTAACCCACTGTTCCTAGACCAGTTAACCCACTGTTCCTAGACCAGTTAACCCACTGTTCCTAGACCAGTTAACCCACTGTTCCTAGACCAGTTAACCCACTGTTCCTAGACCAGTTAACCCACTGTTCCTAGACCAGTTAACCCACTGTTCCTAGACCAGTTAACCCACTGTTCCTAGACCAGTTAACCCACTGTTCCTAGACCAGTTAACCCTACTGTTCCTAGACCAGTTAACCCACTGTTCCTAGACCAGTTAACCCTACTGTTCCTAGACCAGTTAACCCACTGTTCCTAGACCAGTTAACCCACTGTTCCTAGACCAGTTAACCCTACTGTTCCTAGACCAGTTAACCCACTGTTCCTAGACCAGTTAACCCCACTGTTCCTAGACCAGTTAACCCACTGTTCCTAGACCAGTTAACCCACTGTTCCTAGACCAGTTAACCCTACTGTTCCTAGACCAGTTAACCCTACTGTTCCTAGACCAGTTAACCCACTGTTCCTAGATCAGTTAACCCACTGTTCCTAGACCAGTTAACCCACTGTTCCTAGACCAGTTAACCCACTGTTCCTAGGCCAGTTAACCCACTGTTCCTAGGCCAGTTAACCCACTGTTCCTAGGCCGTCATTGAAAATAAGAATTTGTTCTTAATTAACTGCCTCGTTAAATAAAGGTAATATAGACATCTGCTAAATATGAGTATGTGACCAATAACATTTGATTTGATTTGACAAGCGACATTTAAACATAGTGATGTGATTATTATTATTTTATTTTTTTTGTAAGCAGATTTAAGTGACTAGATCACTCAGGAACACTCAACACCTCTTGGAAAGCCATTCTGGAGTGTGACTTTTGTATAAACATGCGTGTAATTGTCTCACTGAATAATAATAAAACTATACCAGGGTTTTCAGAAGACCGAGGTGGGTTCTTATCTGGGTATTGTGATGTCATTACGGGGTGTCATTACGTGATGTCATTACGGGGTGTCATTACGTGATGTCATTACGGGGTATTGTGATGTCATTACGGGGTATTGTGATGTGGGTTGGGTTTTCAGAAGACCGAGGAGGGTTATTATCTGGGTATTGTGATGTCATTACGGGGTATTGTGATGTGGGTTGGGTTTTCAGAAGACCGAGGAGGGTTCTTATCTAGGTATTGTGATGTCATTACGGGGTATTGTGATGTCATTACGCGTATTGTGATGTGGGTTGGGTTTTCAGAAGACCGAGGAGGGTTCTTATCTGGGTATTGTGATGTCATTACGGGGTATTGTGATGTGGGTTGGGTTTTCAGAAGACCGAGGAGGGTTCTTATCTAAGTATTGTGATGTCATTACGGGGTATTGTGATGTGGGTTGGGTTTTCAGAAGACCGAGGAGGGTTCTTATCTAGGTATTGTGATGTCATTACGGGGTATTGTGATGTGGGTTGGGTTTTCAGAAGACCGAGGTGGGTTCTTATCTGGGTATTGTGATGTCATTACGGGGTATTGTGATGTCATTACGCGTATTGTGATGTGGGTTGGGTTTTCAGAAGACCGAGGTGGGTTCTTATCTGGGTATCGTGATGTCATTACGGGGTATTGTGATGTTGGTTGGGTTTTCAGAAGACCGAGGTGGGTTCTTATCTGGATATTGTGATGTCATTATGGGGTATTGTGATGTGGGTTGGGTTTTCAGAAGACCGAGGTGGGTTCTTATCTGGGTATTGTGATGTCATTACGGGGTATTGTGATGTCATTATGGGGTATTGTGATGTGGGTTGGGTTTTCAGAAGACCGAGGTGGGTTCTTATCTGGGTATTGTGATGTCATTACGGGGTATTGTGATGTGGGTTGGGTTTTCAGAAGACCGAGGTGGGTTCTTATCTGGGTATTGTGATGTCATTACGGGGTATTGTGATGTCATTACGGGGTATTGTGATGTGGGTTGGGTTTTCAGAAGACCGATGTGGGTTCTTATCTGGGTATTGTGATGTCATTACGGGGTATCGTGATGTGGGTTGGGTTTTCAGAAGACCGAGGTGGGTTCTTATCTGGGTATTGTGATGTCATTACGGGGTATCGTGATGTGGGTTGGGTTTTCAGAAGACCGAGGTAGGTTCTTATCTGGGTATTGTGATGTCATTACGGGGTATTGTGATGTCATTACGGGGTATTGTGATGTGGGTTGGGTTTTCAGAAGACCGAGGTGGGTTCTTATCTGGGTATTGTGATGTCATTACGGGGTATCGTGATGTCATTACGGGGTATTGTGATGTGGGTTGGGTTTTCAGAAGACCGAGGTGGGTTCTTATCTGGGTATTGTGATGTCATTAAGGGGTATTGTGATGTCATTACGGGGTATTGTGATGTCATTATGGGATATTGTGATGTGGGTTGGGTTTTCAGAAGACCGAGGTGGGTTCTTATCTGGGTATTGGGATGTCATTACGGGGTATTGTGATGTCATTACGGGGTATTGTGATGTCATTACGGGGTATTGTGATGTCATTATGGGGTATTGTGATGTGGGTTGGGTTTTCAGAAGACTGAGGTGGGTTCTTATCTGGGTATTGGGATGTCATTACGGGGTATCGTGATGTGGGTTGGGTTTTCAGAAGACCGAGGTGGGTTCTTATCTGGGTATCGTGATGTCATTACGGGGTATTGTGATGTGGGTTGGGTTTTCAGAAGACCGAGGTGGGTTCTTATCTGGGTACTGGGATGTCATTACCGGGTATCGTGATGTCATTACGAGGTATTGTGATGTCATTACGGGGTATTGTGATGTCATTACGGGGTATTGTGATGTGGGTTTTCAGAAGACGGAGAGGCGGGTCGTTTCCTCTTAACTTTTTACCCGTTCCTTTAATATTTATTTTTGATCCTGACAAACTCCCTGCCGGTGACAAGCATACCCATAACATGACGCTGCCAACCTCAACCCGCCTCAGTCTTCTGAAAACCCTGGTAAAAGAGTTGTAATGTTAATGCCAAAGACACACCAGAATGGGTCTTTCAAGTGGTTGGCTGGATGTCCTTTGGGTGGTGGACCACTCTTGATACACAGGGGAAACTGTTGAGAGTGAAAAAAATCACAGCAGCGTTGCAGTTCTTGGACACACAAACGCCTGGCACCTACTATCACATCCCGTTCAAAGGCACTTACATTGGTTTTGTCTTAACTGTTCACCCTCTGAATGGTACACATCCACAACTACATCCACAACCACATCCACATCCACAACCACAACCACAACCACAACCACAACCACATCCACAACCACAATCACATCCACATCCACAACCACAACCACAACCACAACCACAACCACATCCACATCCACAACCACATCCACAACCACATCCACAACCACAACCACATCCACAACCACATCCACATCCACAACCACAACCACATCCACATCCACATCCACATCCACAACCACAACCACATCCACAACCACGTCCACATCCACATCCACATCCACATCCACATCCACATCCACAATCCACATCCACATCCACATCCACATCCACAACCACATCCACAATCACATCCACATCACATCCACATCCACATCCACAATCACATCCACATCCACAACCACATCCACAACCACAACCACATCCACATCCACATCCACAACCACATCCACAATCACATCCACATCCACATCCACAATCCACAACCACAACCACATCACATCCACATCCACATCCACATCCACATCCACAACCACATCCACAACCACAACCACATCCACAATCACATCCACATCCACAATCCACAACCACATCCACAACCACATCACATCCACATCCACATCCACATCCACAATCCACAACCACAATCCACATCCACAATCCACAACCAAATCCACAATCCACATCCACAATCACATCCACATCCACAACCACAACTACATCCACAACCACATCCACATCCACATCCACAACCACATCCACATCCACAACCACATCCACATCCACAACCACATCCACAACCACATCCACATCCACAACCACATCCACATCCACATCCACATCCACAACCACATCCACATCCACATCCACAACCACATCCACAACCACATCCACAACCACATCCACAACCACAACCACAACCACATCCACATCCACATCCACATCCACAACCACATCCACATCCACAACCACATCCACAACCACATCCACATCCACATCCACATCCACAACCACATCCACATCCACATCCACATCCACAACCACATCCACATCCACATCCACAACTACATCCACATCCACAACCACATCCACATCCACAACCACAACCACAACCACATCCACATCCACATCCACAACCACAACCACAACCACATCCACAACTACATCCACATCCACATCCACATCCACAACCACATCCACATCCACAACCACAATCACATCCACATCCACATCCACAACCACAACCACATCCACATCCACATCCACAACCACATCCACAATCCACATCCACATCCACAATCACATCCACATCCACAACCACATCCACAACCACATCCACAACCACAATCACATCCACATCCACATCCACAACCACATCCACGTCCACGTCCACATCCACAACCACATCCACAACCACAACCACAACCACATCCACAACCACATCCACAACCACAATCACAACCACATCCACAACCACAACCACATCCACATCCACATCCACAACCACAACCACATCCACAACCACAATCACGTCCACGTCCACATCCACAACCACATCCACAACCACAACCACAATCCACAACCACATCCACAATCACATCCACATCCACATCCACAATCCACAACCACAACCACATCACATCCACATCCACATCCACAATCCACAACCACAACCACATCCACAATCACATCCACATCCACATCCACAATCCACAACCACAACCACATCCACATCCACAACCACATCACATCCACATCCACATCCACAATCCACAACCACAATCCACATCCACAATCCACAACCAAATCCACAATCCACATCCACAATCACATCCACATCCACAACCACATCCACAACTACATCCACAACCACATCCACATCCACATCCACAACCACATCCACATCCACAACCACATCCACATCCACAACCACATCCACATCCACATCCACAACCACATCCACATCCACAACCACATCCACATCCACATCCACATCCACAACCACATCCACAACCACATCCACATCCACATCCACAACCACATCCACATCCACAACCACATCCACATCCACAACCACAACCACATCCACATCCACAACCACATCCACATCCACATCCACAATCCACAACCAAATCCACAATCCACATCCACAATCACATCCACATCCACAACCACATCCACAACTACATCCACATCCACATCCACATCCACATCCACATCCACATCCACAACCACATCCACATCCACAACCACATCCACATCCACATCCACAACCACATCCACAACCCATCCACAACCACAATCCACATCTCAATTGTCTCAAGTCTTAAAAAATAATGATTTAACCTCGTCTCCTCTCCTTCATCTACACTGATTGAAGTGGATTTAACACTCGGCATCAATAAGGGATCATAGCTTTCACCTGGATTCACCTGGTCAGTCTGTCATGGAGAGAGCAGGTGTTCCTACTGATTCACCTGGTCAGTCTGGGTCATGGAAAGAGCAGGTGTTCCTAATGATTCACCTGGTCAGTCTGGGTCATGGTGAGAGCAGGTGTTCCTAATGATTCACCTGGTCAGTCTGGGTCATGGAAAGAGCAGGTGTTCCTAATGATTCACCTGGTCAGTCTGGGTCATGGAGAGAGCAGGTGTTCCTAATGATTCACCTGGTCAGTCTGGGTCATGGAGAGAGCAGGTGTTCTTAATGATTCACCTGGTCAGTCTGGGTCATGGAGAGAGCAGGTGTTCCTAATGATTCACCTGGTCAGTCTGGGTCATGGAAAGAGCAGGTGTTCCTAATGATTCACCTGGTCAGTCTGGGTCATGGAGAGAGCAGGTGTTCCTAATGATTCACCTGGTCAGTCTGTCATGGTGAGAGCAGGTGTTCCTAATGATTCACCTGGTCAGTCTGTCATGGTGAGAGCAGGTGTTCCTAATGATTCACCTGGTCAGTCTGTGTCATGGAAAGAGCTGGTGTTCCTAATGATTCACCTGGTCAGTCTGTCATGGAAAGAGCTGGTGTTCCTAATGATTCACCTGGTCAGTCTGGGTCATGGTGAGAGCAGGTGTTCCTAATGATTCACCTGGTCAGTCTGTCATGGAAAGAGCAGGTGTTCCTAATGATTCACCTGGTCAGTCTGGGTCATGGTGAGAGCAGGTGTTCCTAATGATTCACCTGGTCAGTCTGTCATGGAAAGAGCTGGTGTTCTTCGTGTTTTTTTACTCAGTGTATATTGCTCTATGAGTTGTGCAAAAAAAAAAAAGTTGGAGGAATCTTAATGAAAATGATTCACAAATATCTAAACCACGTACTGTATACCCATCTCTCTCTCTCTCTCTCTCTCTCTCTCTCTAAACCACCTATACCCAGCTCTCAATTCAATTCAATTCAAGGGCTTTATTGTCATGGGAAACATGTGTTAACATTGCCAAAGCAAGTGAGGTAGACAACATATAAAGTGAAAACAACAAAAATTAACAGTAAACATTACACATACAGAGGTTTCAAAACAGTAAAGACATTACAAATGTCATATTATATATATATATACAGTGTTTTAACAATGTACAAATGGTTAAAGGACACAAGATAAAATAAGCTCTCTCTCTCTCTCTCTCTCTCTCTCTCTCTCTCTCTAAACCATCTATACCCAGCTCTCTCTCGCTCTAAACCATCTATACCCATCTCTCTCTCTCTCTAAACCATCTATACCCATCTCTTTCTCTCTCTCTCTCTATCTCTCTCTCTCTCTCTCTAAACCATCTATACCCAGCTCTCTCTCTCTCTCTCTCTCTCTCTCTAAACCATCTATACCCAGCTCTCTCTCTCTCTCTCTCTAAACCGTCTATACCCAGCTCCCCCCCCCCTCTCTCTCTCTCTCTCTCTCTCTCTCTCTCTCTCTCTAAACCGTCTATACCCAGCTCTCTCTCTCTCTCTCTCTCTCTCTCTCTAAACCATCTATACCCATCTCTCTCTCTCTCTCTCTCTAAACCGTCTATACCCAGCTCTCTCTCTCTAAACCATCTATACCCAGCTCTCTCTCCCCCCTCTCTCTCTCTCTCTCTCTAAACCATCTATACCCAGCTCTCTCTCTCTCTCTCTCTCCAAACCATCTATACCCAGCTCTCTCTCTCTCTCTCTCTCTAAACCATCTATACCCAGCTCTCTCTCACTTTCTCTAAACCATCTATACCCAGCTCTCTCTCACTTTCTCTAAACCATCTATACCCAGCTCTCTCTCTCTCTCTCTCTCTAAACCATCTATACCCAGCTCTCTCTCACTCTCTCTAAACCATCTATACCCAGCTCTCTCTCTCTCTAAACCATCAATACCCAGCTCTCTCTCTCTAACCACCTATACCCAGCTCTCTCTCTCTCTAAACCATCTATACCCAGCTCTCTCTCTCTCTCTCTCTAAACCATCTATACCCAACTCTCTCTCACTCTCTCTAAACCATCTATACCCAGCTCTCTCTCTCTATACCATCTATACCAGCTCTCTCTCCCTAAACCATCTATACCCAGCTCTCTCTCTCTCTAAATCATCTATACCCAGCTTTCTCTCTCTAAACCATCTATACCCAGCTCTCTCTCTCTCTCTCTAAACCATCTATACCCAGTTCTCCCTCTCTCTAAACCATCTATACCCAGCTTTCTCTCTCTAAACCATATATACCCAGCTCTATCGCTCTCTCTTCAAACCATCTATACCCAGCTCTCTCTCTCTCTCTAAATCATCTATACCCAGCTCTCTCTCTCTCTCTCTCTAAATCATCTATACCCAGCTCTCTCTCTCTCTCTCTAAACCATCTATACCCAGCTCTCTCTCTCTCTCTCTCTCCAAACCATCTATACCCATCTCTCTCTCTCTCTCTAAATCATTTATACCCAGCTCTCTCTCTCTCTCTAAACCATCTATACCCAGCTCTCTCTCTCTCTCTCTCTCTCTCTCTCTCTCGCTCTCTCTCTCTCTCTAAATCATCTATACCCATCTCTCTCTCTCTCTCTCCCTCTAAATCATATATTCCCATCTCTCTCTCTCTCTTATTCATCTATACCCATCTCTCTCTCTCTCTCTAAACCATCTATACCCAGCTCTCTCTCTCTCTCTCTAAACCGTCTATACCCAGCTCTAACCCGAATGCCTGTAGATGGACTTGTTTTAATGCATCTCCCCTCCTATAGGGAAAATAATGGCATCCCAAATGACTTCCCTTCTGTGTTCAGGTGACTGCTTAGTGAATGTGTGTTCAGTTGACTACATGGTGACTCTGTGTTCAGGTGACTGCATAGTGACTCTGTGTTCAGTTGACTACATGGTGACTCTGTGTTCAGGTGACTGCATAGTGACTCTGTGTTCAGTTGACTGCATGGTGACTGTGTTCAGTTGACTACATGGTGACTCTGCGTTCAGGTGACTGCATGCTGACTCTGACTCTGTGTTCAGTTGACTGCATGGTGACTCTGTGTTCAGTTGACTACATGGTGACTCTGACTCTGTGTTCAGTTGACTGCATGGTGACTCTGTGTTCAGGTGACTACATGGTGACTCTGTGTTCAGTTGACTACATGGTGACTCTGCGTTCAGGTGACTGCATGCTGACTCTGACTCTGTGTTCAGTTGACTGCATGGTGACTCTGTGTTCAGTTGACTACATGGTGACTCTGTGACTCTGTGTTCAGTTGACTGCTTGTTGACTCTGCGTTCAGGTGACTGCATGCTGACTCTGACTCTGTGTTCAGTTGACTGCATGGTGACTCTGTGTTCAGTTGACTACATGGTGACTCTGACTCTGTGTTCAGTTGACTGCATGGTGACTCTGTGTTCAGGTGACTACATGGTGACTCTGTGTTCAGTTGACTACATGGTGACTCTGCGTTCAGGTGACTGCATGCTGACTCTGACTCTGTGTTCAGTTGACTGCATGGTGACTCTGTGTTCAGTTGACTACATGGTGACTCTGCGTTCCGGTGACTGCATGGTGACTCTGACTCTGTGTTCAGTTGACTGCATGGTGACTCTGTGTTCAGTTGACTGCATGGTGACTCTATGACTCTGTGTTCAGTTGACTGCATGGTGACTCTGTGACTCTGTGTTCAGTTGACTGCATGGTGACTCTGTGACTCTGTGCTCAGGTGACTGCATAGTGACTCTGTTCAGTTGACTGCGTTGTGACTCTGTGTTCAGTTGACTGCAGAGTGACTCTGTGACTCTGTGTTCAGGTGACTGCATAGTGACTCTGTTCAGTTGACTGCGTTGTGACTCTGTGTTCAGTTGACTGCAGAGTGACTCTGTGACTCTGTGTTCAGGTGACTACATGGTGACTCTGTGTTCAGTTGACTACATGGTGACTCTGCGTTCAGGTGACTGCATGCTGACTCTGACTCTGTGTTCAGTTGACTGCATGGTGACTCTGTGTTCAGTTGACTACATGGTGACTCTGCGTTCCGGTGACTGCATGGTGACTCTGACTCTGTGTTCAGTTGACTGCATGGTGACTCTGTGTTCAGTTGACTGCATGGTGACTCTATGACTCTGTGTTCAGTTGACTGCATGGTGACTCTGTGACTCTGTGTTCAGTTGACTGCATGGTGACTCTGTGACTCTGTGCTCAGGTGACTGCATAGTGACTCTGTTCAGTTGACTGCGTTGTGACTCTGTGTTCAGTTGACTGCAGAGTGACTCTGTGACTCTGTGTTCAGGTGACTGCATAGTGACTCTGTTCAGTTGACTGCGTTGTGACTCTGTGTTCAGTTGACTGCAGAGTGACTCTGTGACTCTGTGTTCAGGTGACTGCATAGTGACTGTGTTCAGTTGACTGCGTTGTGACTCTGTGTTCAGTTGACTGCATGGCCACTCTGTGACTCTGTGTTCAGTTGACTACATGGTGACTCTGTGACTCTGTGTTCAGGTGACTACATAGTGACTCTGTGTTCAGTTGACTGCATGGTGACTCTGTGACTGTGTTCAGGTGACTACATAGTGACTCTGTGTTCAGTTGACTACATGGTGACTCTGTGTTCAGGTGACTGCATGGCCACTCTGTGACTCTGTGTTCAGTTGACTACATGGTGACTCTGTGACTCTGTGTTCAGGTGACTACATAGTGACTCTGTGTTCAGTTGACTACATGGTGACTCTGTGACTCTGTGTTCAGGTGACTACATAGTGACTCTGTGTTCAGTTGACTGCAGAGTGACTCTGTGACTCTGTGTTCAGGTGACTGCATAGTGACTCTGTTCAGTTGACTGCGTTGTGACTCTGTGTTCAGTTGACTGCAGAGTGACTCTGTGACTCTGTGTTCAGGTGACTGCATAGTGACTGTGTTCAGTTGACTGCGTTGTGACTCTGTGTTCAGTTGACTGCATGGCCACTCTGTGACTCTGTGTTCAGTTGACTACATGGTGACTCTGTGACTCTGTGTTCAGGTGACTACATAGTGACTCTGTGTTCAGTTGACTGCATGGTGACTCTGTGACTGTGTTCAGGTGACTACATAGTGACTCTGTGTTCAGTTGACTACATGGTGACTCTGTGTTCAGGTGACTGCATGGCCACTCTGTGACTCTGTGTTCAGTTGACTACATGGTGACTCTGTGACTCTGTGTTCAGGTGACTACATGGTGACTCTGCGTTCAGGTGACTGCATGCTGACTCTGACTCTGTGTTCAGTTGACTGCATGGTGACTCTGTGTTCAGTTGACTACATGGTGACTCTGTGACTCTGTGTTCAGTTGACTGCTTGTTGACTCTGCGTTCAGGTGACTGCATGCTGACTCTGACTCTGTGTTCAGTTGACTGCATGGTGACTCTGTGTTCAGTTGACTACATGGTGACTCTGACTCTGTTCAGTTGACTGCATGGTGACTCTGTGTTCAGGTGACTACATGGTGACTCTGTGTTCAGTTGACTACATGGTGACTCTGCGTTCAGGTGACTGCATGCTGACTCTGACTCTGTGTTCAGTTGACTGCATGGTGACTCTGTGTTCAGTTGACTACATGGTGACTCTGCGTTCCGGTGACTGCATGGTGACTCTGACTCTGTGTTCAGTTGACTGCATGGTGACTCTGTGTTCAGTTGACTGCATGGTGACTCTATGACTCTGTGTTCAGTTGACTGCATGGTGACTCTGTGACTCTGTGTTCAGTTGACTGCATGGTGACTCTGTGACTCTGTGCTCAGGTGACTGCATAGTGACTCTGTTCAGTTGACTGCGTTGTGACTCTGTGTTCAGTTGACTGCAGAGTGACTCTGTGACTCTGTGTTCAGGTGACTGCATAGTGACTCTGTTCAGTTGACTGCGTTGTGACTCTGTGTTCAGTTGACTGCAGAGTGACTCTGTGACTCTGTGTTCAGGTGACTGCATAGTGACTGTGTTCAGTTGACTGCGTTGTGACTCTGTGTTCAGTTGACTGCATGGCCACTCTGTGACTCTGTGTTCAGTTGACTACATGGTGACTCTGTGACTCTGTGTTCAGGTGACTACATAGTGACTCTGTGTTCAGTTGACTGCATGGTGACTCTGTGACTGTGTTCAGGTGACTACATAGTGACTCTGTGTTCAGTTGACTACATGGTGACTCTGTGTTCAGGTGACTGCATGGCCACTCTGTGACTCTGTGTTCAGTTGACTACATGGTGACTCTGTGACTCTGTGTTCAGGTGACTACATAGTGACTCTGTGTTCAGTTGACTACATGGTGACTCTGTGACTCTGTGTTCAGGTGACTACATAGTGACTCTGTGTTCAGTTGACTGCAGAGTGACTCTGTGACTCTGTGTTCAGGTGACTGCATAGTGACTCTGTTCAGTTGACTGCGTTGTGACTCTGTGTTCAGTTGACTGCAGAGTGACTCTGTGACTCTGTGTTCAGGTGACTGCATAGTGACTGTGTTCAGTTGACTGCGTTGTGACTCTGTGTTCAGTTGACTGCATGGCCACTCTGTGACTCTGTGTTCAGTTGACTACATGGTGACTCTGTGACTCTGTGTTCAGGTGACTACATAGTGACTCTGTGTTCAGTTGACTGCATGGTGACTCTGTGACTGTGTTCAGGTGACTACATAGTGACTCTGTGTTCAGTTGACTACATGGTGACTCTGTGTTCAGGTGACTGCATGGCCACTCTGTGACTCTGTGTTCAGTTGACTACATGGTGACTCTGTGACTCTGTGTTCAGGTGACTACATAGTGACTCTGTGTTCAGTTGACTACATGGTGACTCTGTGACTCTGTGTTCAGGTGACTACATAGTGACTCTGTGTTCAGTTGACTACATAGTGACTCTGTGTTCAGTTGACTGCATGGTGACTCTGTGACTGTGTTCAGGTGACTACATAGTGACTCTGTGTTCAGTTGACTACATGGTGACTCTGTGACTCTGTGTTCAGGTGACTACATGGTGACTCTGTGTTCAGGTGACTGCATGGTGACTCTGTGTTCAGGTGACTGCATGGTGACTCTGTGTTCAGGTGACTGCATGGTGACTCTGTGTTCAGGTGACTGCATGGTGACTCTGTGTTCAGTTGACTACATGGTGACTCTGTGTTCTGTCTCTATACCTCTCAGACTATATAAAGATCCTTCCTGGTTTCAGATGGAAACTCTGTGTTCTGTCTCTATACCTCTCAGACTATATAAAGATCCTTCCTGGTTTCAGATGGAAACTCTGTGTTCTGTCTCTATACCTCTCAGACTATATAAAGATCCTTCCTGGTTTCAGATGGAAACTCTGTGTTCTGTCTCTATACCTCTCAGACTATATAAAGATCCTTCCTGGTTTCAGATGGAAACTCTGTGTTCTGTCTCTATACCTCTCAGACTATATAAAGGTCCTTCCTGGTTTCAGATGGAAACTCTGTGTTCTGTCTCTATACCTCTCAGACTATATAAAGGTCCTTCCTGGTTTCAGATGACTCTGTGTTCTGTCTCTATACCTCTCAGACTATATAAAGATCCTTCCTGGTTTCAGATGACTCTGTGTTCTGTCTCTATACCTCTCAGACTATATAAAGATCCTTCCTGGTTTCAGATGGAAACTCTGTGTTCTGTCTCTATACCTCTCAGACTATATAAAGGTCCTTCCTGGTTTCAGATGACTCTGTGTTCTGTCTCTATACCTCTCAGACTATATAAAGGCCCTTCCTGGTTTCAGATGACTCTGTGTTCTGTCTCTATACCTCTCAGACTATATAAAGATCCTTCCTGGTTTCAGATGACTCTGTGTTCTGTCTCTATACCTCTCAGACTATATAAAGATCCTTCCTGGTTTCAGATGGAAACTCTGTGTTCTGTCTATACCTCTCAGACTATATAAAGGTCCTTCCTGGTTTCAGATGACTCTGTGTTCTGTCTCTATACCTCTCAGACTATATAAAGGCCCTTCCTGGTTTCAGATGACTCTGTGTTCTGTCTCTATACCTCTCAGACTATATAAAGATCCTTCCTGGTTTCAGATGGAAACTCTGTGTTCTGTCTCTATACCTCTCAGACTATATAAAGATCCTTCCTGGTTTCAGATGGAAACTCTGTGTTCTGTCTCTATTCCTCTCAGACTATATAAAGATCCTTCCTGGTTTCAGATGGAAACTCTGTGTTCTGTCTCTATACCTCTCAGACTATATAAAGATCCTTCCTGGTTTCAGATGGAAACTCTGTGTTCTGTCTCTATACCTCTCAGACTATATAAAGATCCTTCCTGGTTTCAGATGTAAAGATCAAGACAAATCTGACCTAAATATCTGACTGACATTCTAATATCTTGTTGCATCTCGGTGGATAATCTATTTTCCTTTTTAAAACGGAAGATTTTAGTCGCCTACAACATCAAATGCAAATGTTGATCTCTGTTATAACGTTCTAGAAAGAAACCTTTCCCTGATGGAAGCCGTGTGTGTGTGTGTGTGTGAGAGAGAGAGAGAGAGAGAGAGAGAGAGAGAGAGAGAGAGAGAGAGAGAGAGAGAGAGAGAGAGAGACCATGAGTTGTGTCGCCCCCTGGCGGTGTAACTGTGAACTTCCTCTCGTAATCCAACCCGTTCACAAACAGCCAGGGAGGGCCTCGTTGATCGCGACCGTACATGGCAGTGGGATGGAGAGCGTACAGACGGAGCCTCGGCTACTGTTTAATGTGTCGACTACATATCAAACACACGTTGAAATAGTTTTTATCATGTACACGTGTTGTCACAGTTAGGTCAAACTCCGTAGGCCTATTTAATTAAACCGGGACCAAACATTTGATGAATCAGTCTTCTTAACCAAGATAATTCAGTCATCTAAAATTCAGTTGGATTAGAGTTTTTTTTTTAAATTATATAATTAATTTATAATAAAGCATTAGATAAATGTTAAGGTTGTCAATCAGCAGTTGAAACAATAACAAATCGAATTCCCCTCCCGTTTCGGGTAAAAAAAAAGGGGGTAAGAGATGGGACTGGAGAAATGTACCCGCTCATTTTCATAGACAGAACTACGGATTTACAAGGACTGACCGTCCATGATATCAACACGTGAGGTTTAAATCCGGTTTTGAGGCTATACACCGATTGTTTACAATTACATTGTTTACAAACAACGGGGGAAAAACCAGCTGATATGTTGGGTTCTGATGGGCTAAGACAGGTGTAGTCTTCAAGAGACAATAGGTTCATATCATTAAATCAAAAGTCATAAAATGTACGTAGGAACTGCAGATATCCCCTTTAGTTAAAGATGAAACGCATGTGTAAAACAGTAGAAGAAGAATGACTAGTTTAAAACATTAAACCATGTGTAAAACAGTAGAAGAAGAATGACTAGTTTAAAACATTAAACCATGTGTAAAACAGTAGAAGAAGAATGACTAGTTTAAAACATTAAACCATGTGTAAAACAGTAGAAGAAGAATGACTAGTTTAAAACGTTAAACCATGTGTAAAACAGTAGAAGAAGAATGACTAGTTTAAAACGTTAAACCATGTGTAAAACAGTAGAAGAAGAATGACTAGTTTAAAACATTAAACCATGTGTAAAACAGTAGAAGAAGAATGACTAGTTTAAAACATTAAACCATGTGTAAAACAGTAGAAGAAGAATGACTAGTTTAAAACGTTAAACGATACACAAAATATACTGGTTATAATCATTACACCATCTATTGAATAGTTATAAACTAATTGTTGATATCATTATTATGAAATGTTCGCTCTCGAGTGGCGCAGCGGTCTAAGGCACTGCATCTCAGTGCAAGTGGCCGCTGGTTCGAATCCAGGCTCTATCGCATCGTGCCGTGATTGGGAGTATAGGCCGGCGCACAATTGGCCCAGCGTTGGCCGGGGTAGGCCGTAATTGTAAATAAGAATTCGTTCTTAACTGACTTGCCTAGTTAGGTTAAATAATTTCGTCTATTATGAGCCTTGTATAGGATAGCCGTGGAAGGTATTTGGACTTTAAACCTAAAATGTGTTGCGTTACAGCGTGTAGTAGATATATGAATATAGCTAGATAACAACAAAGCTGTGGGGGGAAGAAGAAGGAGGAGGAGAAGGAGGAGAAGGAGGAGGAGAAGAAGGAGAAAATAACGGTGTTTCATTTTGTTTGACGCTTTAGGCGATCTGCAGTGAATATTTCAGGGGTGAAATGTTTCTCTCATATAACTCAGGTGGGACTTGTATGTAGTGAATCCTGTTCAGGTTTGCTGAACTAGAATATGAACGACGGTTCTTTGCCAATCAATTACATTAGCCTAATGAGAAGAGCTGCATGTTTCATATAGCGCCCGGTTTTCCTTCCTTCCTTCCATCCTTCCTTCCTTCCTTCCTTCCTTCCTTCCTTCCTTGGCTTCGAGCGAACATTATAACATTTGGAGCTAGAAACGGTGTGTTTGTTTGTTGATGAGGAGGAACAAGACGAAGTGTTGTTTCCCCCCAATAACACTGACTGACTGGCTGGCTGGCTGACTGACTGACTGACTGAGTGTTGACTGACATGTGACTGACTGACTGACTGACTGACTGACTGACTGGCTGACTGACTGGCTGGCTGACTGACTGACATGTGACTGACTGACTGACTGACTGACTGGCTGACTGGCTGACTGACTGACTGGCTGGCTGACTGACTGACATGTGACTGACTGACTGACTGACTGACTGACTGGCTGACTGGCTGACTGGCTGACTGGCTGGCTGACTGACTGACTGACTGACTGACTGACTGACTGACTGGCTGACTGGCTGACTGGCTGGCTGACTGGCTGGCTGACTGACTGACTGACTGACATGTGACTGACTGACTGACTGACTGACTGAGTGTTGACTGACATGTGACTGACATGTGACTGACTGACTGACTGACTGAATGACTGACTGACTGACTGAATGACTGACTGACTGACTGACTGACTGACTGACTGGCTGACTGACTGACAGGCCGAGACACAAACAGACAGACTTTCTAATGTGACATGTGATTGTTCTAATTCTAGAATAGTATATCTATATGTATCAGCGTTCTAGTTTATTTGTTCTAATTCTAGAATAGTATATATATATATATATGTATCATTGTTCTAGTTTATTTGTTCTAATTCTAGAATAGTATATATATATATATATGTATCATTGTTCTAGTTTATTTGTTCTAATTCTAGAATAGTATATATATATATATATGAATCAGTGTTCTAGTTTATTTGTTCTAATTCTAGAATAGTATATATATATATATATATATATATATATATGAATCAGTGTTCTAGTTTATTTGTTCTAATTCTAGAATAGTATATATATATATATATATATATATATATATGAATCAGTGTTCTAGTTTATTTGTTCTAATTCTAGAATAGTAGATCTAGATACATCAGTGTTCTAGTTGATGTGTTCTAATTCTAGAATAGTATATCTATATGCATCAGTGTTCTAGTTTATTTGTTCTAATTCTAGAATAGTATATCTAGATACATCAGTGTTCTAGTTGATGTGTTCTAATTCTAGAATAGTATATCTATATGTATCAGTGTTCTAGTTTATTTGTTCTAATTCTAGAATAGTATATCTATATGCATCAGTGTTCTAGTTTATTTGTTCTAATTCTAGAATAGTATATCTATATGCATCAGTGTTCTAGTTTATTTGTTCTAATTCTAGAATAGTATATCTAGATACATCAGTGTTCTAGTTGATGTGTTCTAATTCTAGAATAGTATATCTATATGTATCAGTGTTCTAGTTTATTTGTTCTAATTCTAGAATAGTATATCTAGATACATCAGTGTTCTAGTTTATTTGTTCTAATTCTAGAATAGTATATCTATATGAATCAGCATTCTAGTTTATTTGTTCTAATTCTAGAATAGTATATCTATATGAATCAGCATTCTAGTTTATTTGTTCTAATTCTAGAATAGTATATCTATATGAATCAGCATTCTAGTTTATTTGTTCTAATTCTAGAATAGTATATCTATATGAATCAGCATTCTAGTTTATTTGTTCTAATTCTAGAATAGTATATCTAGATACATCAGTGTTCTAGTTGATGTGTTCTAATTCTAGAATAGTATATCTATATGCATCAGTGTTCTAGTTGATGTGTTCTAATTCTAGAATAGTATATCTAGATACATCAGTGTTCTAGTTGATGTTTTCTCTCCGTTGGTTTATACTGAGTTGTGTTAATGAAATGACTTCCCAAATACCATTTATTGTCTTCTTTTCGTTTGCATATATTTTCTTTCAATGAGAAGGTCTGAGGAGAACGGATAGGCCCATATAACCACTCCCGGGTTTTTAATTCAATAGTATTTTTATAGGCTATTTTCATTATAGGCCTAGCTACAACTAAGTCTCTCATTTTTTTTTTTAGTAATACTCAATTAATTTACCGGTTTATATTGACAGGAATAAATTTACTTCAACAAGGTTCTAAAGGCAGTAGTTCTTAACCTTGGTAATTGAAATTAAAACGTAAAATCACCCACTGTCTAGAACCCCGCCGCAATGCGAGCCCGCCTATTGGTCTATGGGACAATTCGAATAGCGAGTCGTTCACCCCGCAGGATTCGGACCGACCAATCAGCGGTTGGCCCCCACCCCACCTGATCCTATCAGGGAGCCGGGCGTGACGTCAGAGCGGTGCACAGGCCCGTGATTGGCTCGTTGAAGGGTTTGATTGACAGGGTGTGGTAAGGACCAGGTTGGCTGGCGCGCGGGCGCTGTCCACACCAGAGCAGGTCCTGAAACTCGGCGTGCGCAAATCGTGGGCTCCTCACGCTGCAGCGAGCCTCTCAACCTTCTTAACCGAATAGAGCTCACGGTGGGAACGTTTACGCGAGGAACAATACTGGGGTTTTTTCTCTCCCCCTGTTCCACACACATCGACATTCCTGTACAGACAGACACACACACACACACACACTCATCCCTGGGATTTTACGTGTGTTTGTGTGACAGTGTGTGTTTGAAGAGCGACAAAACGAGCCAACTGATTCACACCCTTCACAGCAGCTTCACATAATGAGCCATTTAACTTCACTTGCTTCGTGCCCATCTCTCATTTTCGTTTTTAAAAAACTTTTCAATTTGATCTCGCTCTAAAATGTGCCTCTTAGTTTCTCCCCCCCAGCGCGCTTTCACGGAAGCCACGACAACAGTGATGGAGTTTAATAAGTGTTTCTGGAACCGGAGGATTTGAGGAGAAGAGTAACGTTGTTTTCCCAACGGTCACTGCTGGAGCAATGTTGTAGCCGATGAATCAACTGGACACTCAACATACCGGGGATTTCTAACGAATTGTCCTACCGGAGGCAAGAAGGATTCTAACGGGGGGCTCGAGTCAGACCGGTGAGAGGGAGCAGCGTTTACCGTGTGTTCACCGTGTGAATGACAGCAGCTTCTCTCCGGTTCAGTCACAGTTCAGGGGTCAGGACCAACGGACCGAGAAGGCGACCGAGATTCCGTTACGAGGGGAGTGCAATAGACTAACACGTTTCGGTCTCGGTCTATTTTTTTTCTATAATAACTTTCACGTTATTCAATAATTTTTGTTGGACTTACTCGTCTTTCAATCAGAAATGTCCTGTTGAAGGGATTGGGACCGAGATTTGATGTGTTTTCTCCGCCGGCCTTGGAGGCACCTAAGCCGGATAGTTAGAATGAGTAACCCCGCTGAACTCCCAATGAAGGAACCGGAGTAATTTGAATTCTGATTATATTCTTACACAATTATTATCAGTTACAAACTCTCTATTTTTTTTTTAAACAACATTTATTTTTTGTTGTATTATTCGTTAGCTTAAAAAAAAATTATAATATTATATTTAAAAAAAAATATATAACATTTTTTATTTTTTATTTTGGAGGGACCAGTCTCTTCGTGGCTTAACGGTTTCTTGGTGTTTTTGGGGGTTTTTGAAACGCATCCATCATCTCTGGGGTTGTGAGCGCAAGAGAGAAGGACGCACCCGGTGGGCCTCGTGAAGACGTTCATACCGTAAGGGGCCTCCATCCCCCAGCCGTGAGAGCCAGCTACGATGGAGATTCACTGTAAACACGACCCGTTCGCTGCGATGCACAGTAAGTACCGTTTTACCAAGCGCTGCCTGCCCCCTTCTCTCCGTCAACCGATATTTAAACACAAGAGTGCCCAGAGGTTAATACCGCTATAGAGATGCCTGATCTTTCCTCTGTAGCCTATTTATCTAGACGAGATGCCACATGCAGAGGCTTCAACTTGTGTTGTCCAAATAGAAGGAACACTTAAGCATCTTTATATTTTCAACCAACTTTGATCAAGAATTTGTCTGGAGATTTTTTTTGTGTGTGTGTGTGTGTGTATAGTGATGTGTATATTAGTGCATCATGGTGTGTGTGTGTGTGTGTGTGTACTGACGTGTGTATTAGTGCATCATGGTGTGTGTTTTCTGCTTCCTGTTTTAGTCTTTTATCAATAACCCTGGATGATGGGAGGGGAGGAGGGTGGGGGTGGGGTGAGGGTGAGGGGAGGAGGAGGGTGGAAGGGGAGGGGGGAAGGAGGTGCTGAAAGAGGCACCAGTCACATCCGGGGCCAGTGGTAACAAAGCAGGACTTAAAAAACACTGAACTTGACCCGCCGTGTTCCGATGCTCCTCACGCCGCTAACACCGCTCACACCGCTCACACCGGCTCATAACCGGCCACAGGGACACGCTATACTGTCGAAGGCAAAGTTGAAGGGGCAGCAGTAGAGGGTTACGAAGCGGCTATTAACACCGGCTGTGGGCTGTGCAGGGGAAGAGACGCACGGCGGAGGAACTTGGTCTCTGTTCTGTGACATGGCGGGCAGTAACAGCAGAGGTCATGGGGTCTCTCTCCTCTCTCTTTCACTTGTCACCCCCCCCCCCCCCACCCCCTCCACTCCTGCTTTTATTTCTCTGGACTTTACGTCACCCCCTTCTTTTACTCTCTCTTTTCTCTCGGGCAAAAGGCTATAACCCCCCCTCCCCTCACCCCCTCTCCCGTTTCACAGATCTAAGAAGGGGTTAAATATGACAGAGGCCTTTTCTGTTCTTTTTTTTTGAGCTCACAGAATTAGCTGCAGTAGCTACTTGACCTATAGGACAGGAAATCCTTGAATCCACCTAAAAACCCACGACAACAAAAAAACAACAACAACAGCGTTACATTACCAAGTCATAGCAGTAATATCACCGCAGAGACCAAACAACAGCGCTATCAGTGATAGTAACGTAGGCTAATGCATATTGTAGTCTAATAGTGATATATATATATATATATATTATGTATATAATAACGTTATTTTATATGTTATATGTCCTGTATATAAAGGTTATTTTAAACAGGATAACTACAATGTTTTGTTGGACATTTTCAGTGTATTTAACTCGACCACCCAAAGCGCAGATTGTTACGGTCCTGTCTCCTATATCACCTTGTTGCTTTAGTCTGATAATCACACCGAATAATACCCCCCCCCCCCACACCCCCGGTTAAACCATGTAATACCCCCAAGGTCTACCGTGTCACAGGCCCGGTACAGACTTGTCCCCTCTCACACGCCGTTATGTGAAACGACAGACATTCTCACGGTGAGTTTAACGGCGGATTAGGCCCTGAGCACGTTTCTAAAGCTAGAACGAATCACGTTTCCTCTCCTCTCAGTGTGTCCGGGCCAGTGGCCGTTTCTAGCAGTGTAGTGATAGACTAGGTAGTGGATACCTCGGCGCTTCTATAGACGACAGGGCTGAGAGATGCTCTACTATCACACACACGTCAGAGCTGGCAAAGAATTTACTGTGACGTGTGAAACTTTTTTTGCTGGTTTATGTGTGTGTGTGTATATGTGTGTGTGTGTTTACTTCAATTGAGAACAGAAAATCTAAATACCGTCTAGAAAACATTTATGAAGTTCAGGAGATATTATATTATATTATATAGACATAAATAATTTGAGGATAGACGACATTGCTGCCATGTCACTAATATATCAACACATTATATAAGGCTTTAGGCCGAAAATAGGAAGAGTCACAATGAGACCTTGTGCGTTCATCCAGAACCCATTCAGTCCTATCTCTCTCAGACAGCTCTTCT